>NC_057801.1:218882131-218882502 GCF_018294505.1 Triticum aestivum | reverse complement strand
CAACAATGTTTATACATTCATCTACTATTCCTGTGCATCAGCCATTTGAGTCGGTCATGGGAAAATCTGGAGTGAAAACAAGGTCTTCTGAGCAGTCAGTGCTACCTGTCGATGCAGATTTCTTGCTGGTTACAGATAGCTCCTCGGAGGAGGATTCAGAGAGAGATGACCAGTCGTATCCCCCCCCCCCCCGAGGTGCATGCTCTAACTTGGCTGGGTTATATTGCTCATATCATGCATATGGTGTCTTGAATTGCCATGCCATCTGCTTAGATTAGACATGCTTTGTGTGAATGCCTCCTGTTTGCTTTCTATATCAGATATGTGAATTATGCAATGCCATGTTTTTCAACCAGTTATCATATATGTGA
>NC_057801.1:218844961-218882121 GCF_018294505.1 Triticum aestivum | reverse complement strand
GGGTTATATTGCTCATATCATGCATATGGTGTCTTGAATTGCCATGCCATCTGCTTAGATTAGACATGCTTTGTGTGAATGCCTCCTGTTTGCTTTCTATATCAGATATGTGAATTATGCAATGCCATGTTTTTCAGCCAGTTATCATATATGTGAATTATGCACCGCCATGGAGCCAAGCATCATATATGTGAATTATCTCATGCCATCTTTTTTTTCATTACGTATCCCATTTGTCGACAATCTGTGTATATTGAACTACTCTTCATGTGTATCAGCCATTTGAGCCGGTTATGGAAAAATCTGGAGTGAAAACAAGGTCTTCAGAGCAGGCAATGGTACCTGTTGAAGCATATATCTCGCTGGTTACAGGGAGCTCCTCAGAGGAGGATTCGGAGACAGATGACCAGTCCTATATCCCACATGAGGTGTATGCTCTAAGTTGCAATGTTTATATTTCTCATATGATGCATATGGTGTCTTGCATTGCTTAGTTTAGACATCATATGCACAATATTGAATTCTATCTGCTTAGTTTAGAGATCATACATGCGAGTGCCAGCTGCTTAGTATATGAATCAATTATGTCAATTATATCATGCCATCCTATATACTTAGACAACATGCATGTGAATTATTTCATCCCAACCTATTTTAGAAAGGCATCATATAGTTTTGTCATGTCATCCTGTTTAGGTACTCATCATATGTTGAATTATGCCATTATATCCTGTTAAGTTATCCATCATATATCTGAAACTGTGTCATGTTGTCCTGTTTAGTTAGGCATCATATATGTGAAATTGTGTCATGCTGTCCTGTTTGGTTAGACAACATATATGTGAATTACCACATTTGTCTATCATACAATGTCTGTACGTTCAATTTCTTTTCTTGTTTATCAGCCATTTGAATTGGAGGGGGTGATGGTAGTATCTAAGGGAGCAAAAACCCGTTCTTCACAAAAGACAGTGCTACCCGTCGATGCAGATAGAACCATGGTTGTACTGGTCCACAAACTAGCCCCACCACACATAATCGAGAATCTTCCAGATTGCACACTTACACCATTGGGCAGAGAACCAGCTACAACCCATCTAACCGCAACCCCAGCGGATAGTAACCCACTTATAGTTGACAAAGCACCATGTCCACCACAGAGTACCCCCACACGAGCAGTTTGTAAAGCTACTGCAGTGCCCAAAGCACGAAGACCACCACAGCTAACCCAAACTCCACGTTTAAAGCAGAAGAGCAACTGTTCTCAGGTCAGATTCCGTAGCTATGGTCCATACTCCTTTGCTGTTGCATCACTGTATTTACTCATACCAACTACTTTCGAATTTGAAGGATCCAATTGAAACTCCAATGGCGCAACATGTATGTTTTAAACCTATTTCTTTAACTGGATTGTTGTTCTAACTTCTTGCTCTATGTTGATTTCAGTTCAAGTTGTATAAACAGTTATGTTCTCATGTGATGCACATTACAAGTGCTGCCAATGCTGTGTAGTTTCTCACACTTATATTCTGTCTATGCTGTTGTGTCTTAAAAATATATGAGTTGAACTGTGTCTCTATCTTGATTAGAGAACATAAACTAGAATGATATGGACAATACAGTGACCATAGTACATGGATATATGTTTGTTTCATGCTGTTATCCTGTCCACCTTACTACTGAACCGGTTTACCAAAATGAGTTTGGTATACTACAAGCTAAACCTGTGATGTGTCTGTTTGTTTCTCTTGTAGTATGCAAACAGAATATTGGAGAAGAGCACCCCACTATGCAATGGTAGAGAAAGTAATGCAGATAAGGTTCAAGATAGTGAGACAACCCTGTTGGTCTCCAAGAAAGGTGATAAAAACGATCTTGTAGACAGTGAGAAAACCCCACAGTCCTGCGTTGATGTAGTGTTCAAGTTACTGGCCAGTACCGCTGGCACAAGCTCTTCAAACTCGCTGCCTGAATCACTTCGGCTTCTTCAGTCTCAGCTACAAGCTGAAAGGCATCAGCCAGCTGTGCTACGGCAAGAAGCCGAAGGACTGAGGAAGTCCCTGCAGAATTCAGATGCGTACTTTCTTGTGCAACAGCAAGCGCTGGAGGATCTAAGCGCCAAACAAGAGAAAGTTAATAAGCTTGCTAAGCATCTTGCCTGCATTATGGGTACCCAGGATATTGTTTCTTGAACTCTTCTCAAGTGGTTTCAGTACTGGACTTGTTTTGCTGCGGCGTTTATATGCTGCTGTGTTCCCTATATTTGCACTGGTGGCGAACTTTGATGCCCAGTGGATGTAATATGTGTAATAGCCGTGATAGCCTAGCATAAGTTGCTTGCTTATTTATTTCCCTGTTGTCTTTTTTATTTGTTTGCTTGTAGTCAGTGCAGTTCTTTTTCCGCGGTTTGCTAGTGGCTGCAATAACCTATTTTTTAAAACTAGGCCACAATAACCATGGGCTAATATTTACTGTAGTGACATTGGGCCTCCTACGGGCCATAGAAACAATGGGCCTTCTACGGGCCGTAGAAATAGTAGGCCTTCTACGGGCCGTAGAAACATTGGGCCTTCTACGGGCCATAGAAACAATGGCCCTTCTACGGGTCGTATCATCGATGGGCCTTATACGGGCCGTATGATCGATTAGCCAAACATGGACCAATAACAGGCCGCATTATGGCCTTAAATGGGCTAGAGTTGGAATCGTTCGTTCATGGGCCGACCATAACGGGCCATCGTTAATAGGCCATATTTGATGATGCTACGAAAATGGCCCAACGTATTAACGGACCACAAACGGGCCGACTATAACCACGGGCTGAATTTGGCCCACAAGCAGAAAATGACAGTAACGGGCCGTAAGTAAACGAATGCTGGAAATGAGCCCAAGAATAAATGGGCTCTGAGAAGGCCGAAAGATAACATGGTCTGGAAATGGCCCAACTGAATAACGGGCCCTTAATGGGTATAAAGTGATACACTGTTCATTACGGGCCAGTTTCACCACGAGCCGTTAATGGGTGTAAAGTGATACACTGTTCATTGTGGGCCAGTTTCACCACGGGCCGTTAATAGGCCAAGAGTTACATAGGGCCTCATATGGGCCGAAAGACGTCATGGGCCATACATGGGCCAGAAGTGAAAACAGGCTGGAATCATATTGGATGGCCCAGATGACGCTACTAGGCCTAATTCAGATAGGGCATAACGGGCCTTGGGTTAGCGGGCTGTAAATGGGCTATATGCGAACAGGCTGTTAACAGGCTTTCCATGGGCCGACCCGCCACCTTTTGACCAAGTCAAACGGGCCGGCCTTTTCACATGAATGGGCCTCTGTTGGGTTGTGCCACGTGTAGACGTATCATAGGTGCCTTCTGTCCAATGAGTGGATGACATCTGTCCGAACGATGAGCTGACACGTGTTTCCTCCAGCCAATGATGATTTTACACGTGGAAAATCCCCCATTGGTCGGGGCTGTTAACGGGTTATCGGATCCAAAACCCGACCCGATAGCTTAACGGTGTTCTGTTACGGTGGATGCGACGTGTCAGTCACCCTTGACGAAATCACTTCTGTGACGCGCGATTTATCGTCATGGAAGTGGACACTTCCGTGATGATAATTTTGGTAATGTCATGGAACACTTCTACGACAGCACATGTATGACTATCTTGATTCTGTCATAAGTTTGTCATGGATGTACATGCATGACAAAAAACGTGACCTACTGTGACAAACACATATCATCACGGAAGTGTATTTTTTTTGTAGTGTTGACTTGTCCTAAGTTAGCTAAAATCTGCCAAAGACTAAGGATAAGCTTTTATTTGGTCAAGTAGTCTAATCACCCCCCCCCCTCTAGACATACTTTCGGTCCTACAAGTGGTATCAGAGCTTTGGTCTCCATTTGCTTTGATTTCCATAGATCTTGGTAATCATAGCCTTGGTTTCACAACCTAGGAGAGTATGGCGTCTAGCGAGGGAAACTATCACCGTAGAGGTCCTTACTTTGATGGTACTAATTTTGCTAGTTGGAAGCATAAGATGAAAATGCATATTCTTGGACATAACCCCGCCGTTTGGTCTATTGTGTGTATTGGCTTGCAAGGTGAATTCTTTGATGGGAGAGAACTGAACCGTGAAGCTAGCGCGGATGAGTTGAAGATGCTGCAATACAACACTCAAGCTTGTGGTATCCTCTTCAACGGATTGTGACCTGAAGAATTCAACAAAATCAGCCGTCTTGAGAATGCAAAGGAAATTTGGGACACTTAGATTGATATGCACGAAGGTACCGACTCTGTCAAGGAATCCAAGTTGGATGTGCTTCAAAGACAGCTTGACAAGTTCAAAATGAAGGATGGTGAAGGTGTCGATGAAATGTACTCTAGGCTTGCTCTTATCACAAATGAGATTGTCGGCTTAGGAAGTGAAGAGATGACCGACAAATTCATCATCAAGAAGATCTTAAGAGCTTTGGACGGAAAATATGATACCGTGTGCACATTGATCCAAATGATGCCCAATTACAAAGATCTCAAGCCAACGGAAGTCAATGGAAGAATTGTTGCTCATGAGATGTCACTCAAGGATAAGGAGGAACTCCACAACAAGTCAAGTTGTGCTTACAAAGCCTCATGTGAAGCTCCCACATCATCAAGTGATAAACAAACCTTCAATGAAGAATTGAGCCTAATGGTGAAGAACTTCAACAAGTTCTACAGGAGTAGAAGCAAGGAAAGAAGCTCCAAGTCAAGGTCCTACAATGACAAAAGATCTTCTAGTCGTGAGCGAAATTGCTACAATTGTGGAAGACCCAGATGTCGGTGTCAAAATCGGCGGATCTTGAGTAGGGGGTCCCGATCTGTGCGTGTTAGGCTGATGGTAACAGGAAGCAAGGGACACAATGTTTACCCAGGTTCGGGCCCTCTCGATGGAGGTAAAACCCTACTTCCTGCTTGATTAATATTGATGATATGAGTAGTACAAGAGTAGATCTACCACGAGATCGTAGAGGCTAAACCCTAGAAGCTAGCCTATGATGATTATGATTGTAGTTGTGATCGGCCTTCTAAGGACCAACCTCTCCGGTTTATATAGACACTGGAGAGGGCTAGGGTTTACATGGAGTCTGATGACCCACAAGTATAGGGGATCTATCGTAGTCCTTTCGATAAGTAAGAGTGTCGAACCCAACGAGGAGCAGAAGGAAATGATAAGCGGTTTTCAGCAAGGTATTCTCTGCAAGTACTGAAATTAGTGGTAATAGATAGTTTTGTGATAAGATAAATGGTATCGAGCAACAAGTAACAAAAGTAAATAAAGTGCAGCAAGGTGGCCCAATCCTTTTTGTAGCAAAGGACAAGCCTGGACAAACTCTTATTATAGGAAAAGCGCTCCCAAGGACACATGGGAATATCGTCAAGCTAGTTTTCATCACGCTCATATGATTCGCGTTCGATACTTTGATAATTTGATATGTGGGTGGACCGGTGCTTGGGTACTGCCCTTACTTGGACAAGCATCCCACTTATGATTAACCTCTATTGCAAGCATCCGCAACTACAACAAAAGTATTAAGGTAAACCTAACCATAGCATGAAACATATGGATCCAAATCAGCCCCTTACGAAGCAACGCATAAACTAGGGTTTAAGCTTCTGTCACTCTAGCAACCCATCATCTACTTATTGCTTCCCAATGCCTTCCTCTAGGCCCAAATAATGGTGAAGTGTTATGTAGTCGACGTTCACATAACACCACTAGAGGTTCACAGAACAGCTCTGCCGGAGCCCTAGATTGGTTCCGCCAAGGTTCCGCCTCGTGGCGGCGGAGTCTCGTCCTGAAAGGTTCTCTTGTATTTTTTTCTCATCGAAAGACTTCATATGGGAGAAGATGGACGTCGGAGAGCCACCAGGGGGCCCACGAGGTAGGGGGCGCGCCCAGGGGGCGTGCCCCCAACCCTCGTGAGCAGGGTGTGGGCCCCCTGGCCTTCATCTTTGGCGACGATTTTTCTTTATTTATTTTAAGGTATTCCGTGGACTTTCAGGACTTTTGGAGTTGCGCAGAATAGTCCTTCAATATTTGATCCTTTTCCATCCCAGAATTCCAGCTGCCGGCATTCTCCCTCTTCATGTAAACCTTGTAAAATAAGAGAGAATATCCATAAGTATTGTGACATAACGTGAAATAACATCCCATAATGCAATAAATATTGACATAAAAGCATGATGCAAAATGGACGTATCAACTCCCCCAAGCTTAGACCTCACTTGTCCTCAAGCGAAAAGCCGATAACAATAAATATGTCCTCATGTTTAGAGGTAGAGGCGTCGATAAAAATAAAATACGGGCATGAAGGCATCATGATTACTTCATAACAACAACATATATAAATTTTGTCATATGGTTACTCATGTTCAAGTGATGATCTTTTCACAAAGCCAAAATATAAATCAAAAACCTTATTGGGCACCAACAGCTATAATCTCAGTCATTGAAGCAATTGCAATTTATCATAACATCGGAAAGAGCCTATGTCAGAGCTTAAAAGCAAGTCCACATACTCAACTATCACTTAGTCCTTCATAATTGCTAACACTCACGCGATACTTGTGGTTACGGAGTTTTAATCGGACACAGAGAAAGATAGGGGCTTAGTTTTTGCCCCACAACTTTTTACCTCAAGGGTAATGTCAACAATAATGATTCATGCTCCCCCACACCCAATTAGATATATATATATCATGTTCTTTCCAACATGCTGAGCTTGCCACAGGATAAAATGAAAAAGGAAGGGTGAAAATCACCGTGACTCTTGCATAAGGTAGAGGATAATAATAAAAGATAGGCCCTTCGCAGAGGGAAGCAGAGGTTGTCATGCGCGTTTAGGGTTGACGCACAAAATCTTAATGCAAAAGAACGTCACTTTACATGGCCCCTTGTATGTGAACCTTTATTATGCAGTCCGTCGCTTTTATTGCGTCCACAACAAGTTCGTGCAAAGTTTATTTTCTCTGCACTAATAAATCATGCATATTTAGAGAGCAATTTTTATTGCTTGCACCAATGACAACTTACTTGAAGGATCTTACTCAATCCATAGGTAGATATGGTGGACTCTCATGGCAAAACTGGTTTCAGGGTATTTGGAAGCACAAGTAGTATTTCTACTTAGTGCTAAGAATTGGCTAGCATGAGGGGGAAAGGCAAACTCAACACGGTAGAGGAACCATGATAACATACTTTATATCAGATGTAGGAAAACATAACTCATTATGTTGTCTTCCTTATCCAACCTCAACTCTTTAGCATGTCATATTTTAGTGAGTGCTCCCAATCATAAAAGATGTCAATGATAATATATCTATATGTGAAACTCCTCTTTCCTTATTACTTCCTATTAATTGCAATGATGACCAAAGCTATATTTGCCAACTCCCAACAACTTTAAATCATCATACTCTTTCTATGTGGAGTCATTACTTTCAATAAGATCAATATGAACTCTTGATTCTTTTTATTATTTTTCTTATAATCACCCAAGATCATGCCAAAATACTCAAGCCCTTGACTCAACACTAATCTTTATTATATAGCTCACGGACTTGATTAGAAAGAAGGATCATAAAGCAAAACTCAAAACTAGATCATGCCATGACTTTATTCTACTAAATCAAGATAATACTAATAGGATCGAACTAATAAAAACGATAAAGATAGGAGTTGTGATGGTGATACGATACCAGGGCACCTCCCCCAAGCTTGGCAGTTGCCAAGGGGAGTGCCCATACCCAGATGATTATGTCCTCGGAGGTGATGGAGGTGTTGTCGATGATGGAGTTGTTGCATTTTTCTTCTCTAGCTTGCGTCTGAGGCTAAAATTTTCATCCCTCAGATCCTCATTCTCGAGCTCAAGTTTCATTATCTTTTTGCATAGTGCTGCCTTGCCGTCCTGCGAAAAACGAGGTGGGATAGATTGGACCTTAGGGAGGCTTGACTTCTTGAACTCCACATGCATATCACCAGGTTGAGGTAGGGGATAGTCCTCCTCGTCGGAACTCGTTTCCTCCTTCCTCTTTGGATCGTAGTCTTCTTCTTCCTCCGTGGTCCAGCCATAATGCTCTGTAACCCCATATACTTTTGGATTTGCAATATAATCAGCCATGTAGCTCTCTCCCTTCGTATCTTGGGAAGACATCTTGCCCTGATCTGCAGCAGCAACAGCTCGAAACGAAAACAGAGGATATTTGCGTGATTCGGGAGTCAAAACCTTTGGGAGTATATATAATGAATTTTTACCGACCAAAATACGTCTCGTGCAAGGAAACGGAGTCCGGAGGGCACATGAGGTGCTCACGAGGTAGGGGGCGTGCCCAGGGGGGTAGGGAGCGCCCTCCACCCTCGTGGAGGCCTCGTGTCCTTCCCGGACTGCTACTTATTTTTCTATTTTTCTAAATATTCCAAAACGGAGAAATATTACCTTAAAAATTGTTTTGGCGTCGGTTTACTTACCGTATCACATATCTATTCCTTTTCGGAGTCTGGAACGTTCTGGAAAGTGTCCCTTATGTATTCCTCCGGGGTTACGATTTCAATAATATTAGTTTCAACATTTATAGGATTACCTGAGATATAGTGTTTGATTCTTTGACCGTTTACCACCTTCGGATTTGTGCCTGCAAAGTTGTTGATTTTTATGGCACGGAGCGATAGACTTCCTCGATAACGTAAGGACCTTCCCATTTGGAGAGAAGTTTTCCTGCAAAAAATTTTAGACGAGAGTTGTATAACAATACATAATCACCTACATTAAACTCACGCTTTTGTATCCTTTTGTCATGCCACCTTTTAACTTTTTCTTTAAACAACTTGGCATATCCATAAGCTTGGGTTCTCCATTCATCAAGAGAGCTAATATCAAATAACCTCTTCTCACCGGCAAGTTTGAAATCATAGTTGAGCTCTTTAATAGCCCAATATGCCTTATGTTCTAGTTCGAGAGGTAAATGACATGCTTTTCCATAAACCATCTTATACGGAGACATACCCATAGGATTTTTATATGCAGTTCTATAGGCCCATAATGCATCATCAAGTTTTTTGGACCAATTCTTTCTAGACCTATTGACAGTCTTTTGCAAAATTAATATGAGCTCTCTATTGCTCAATTCTACCTGACCACTAGACTGCGGGTGATATGGAGATGCAATTCTATGATTAACGTCATATTTAGCAAGCATTTTAGGAAAGCACCATGAATAAAGTGTGAACCACCATCAGTCATTAAGTATCTAGGGACTCCAAACCACGGAAAAATAACTTCCTTAAGCATTTTAATAGAAGTGTTATGATCAACACTACTGGTTGGAATAGCTTCTACCCACTTAGTAACGTAATCAACAACAACTAAAATATGAGTGTAACCATTAGAGGCAGGAAAAGGTCCCATATAATCAAAGCCCCAAACATCAAATGGCTCAATAACAAGTGAATAATTCATAGGCATTTCTTGACGTCGACTAATATTACCAATTCTTTGACATTCATCGCAAGATAAAACAAACTTACGGGCATCCTTGAAGAGAGTAGGCCAATAAAAACCGGATTGCAATACCTTATGTGCAGTTCTATCTCCAGCGTGGTGTCCTCCATAGGCTTCGGAGTGACACTTGCGTAGGATCTGTTCCTGTTCATGCTCAGGTACACAACGTATAATAACACCATCTACTCCTTCTTTATAAAGATGTGGGTCATCCCAAAAGTAATGTCGCAAGCCATAGAAAAACTTTTTCTTTTGCTGGTATGTGAAGCTAGGCGGTATAAATTTAGCAACAATATAATTAGCATAATCAGCATACCAAGGAGTGCTACGAGAAGTACTTATGACATTTAATTGCTCATTAGGAAAGCTATCATCAATAGGTAGTGGGTCATCAAGAACATTCTCTAGCCTAGACAAGTTGTCTGCAACGGGGTTCTCAGCTCCTTTTCTATCAACAATATGTAAATCAAACTCTTGGAGCAAGAGAACCCATCAAATAAGTCTAGGTTTTGCATCTTTCTTTTCCATAAGATATTTAATAGCAGCATGATCTGTATGAATAGTTACTCTAGAATCAACAATATAGGGTCCGAATTTATCACAAGCAAATACAACTGCTAAAAGTTCCTTTTCGGTGGTAGCATAATTTCTTTGAGCATTGTCTAGAGTCTTACTAGCATAATGGATAACATTCAATTTCTTATCAACTCTTTACCCTAGAACGGCACCTACAGCAAAATCACTAGCATCACACATAATTTCAAAGGGTAAATTCCAATCAGGTGGCTGAACAACAGGTGCAAAGACTAATGCTTTCTTAAGTATTTCAAATGCTTCTACACAATCATCATCAAAGACAAATGGAACATCTTTTTGTAATAAATTAGTCAAAGGCCGAGAGTTTTTTGAGAAGTCCTTGAT
Source organism: Triticum aestivum (assembly GCF_018294505.1). Lineage (NCBI taxonomy): Eukaryota > Viridiplantae > Streptophyta > Magnoliopsida > Poales > Poaceae > Triticum > Triticum aestivum. The sequence goes on along the minus strand of NC_057801.1, from coordinate 218,871,653 downwards.
GAACCTCCTATAAAATCTGGCATGACCAAGGAAACTTCTTATACCTTTGATGTCCTTGGGACATGGCATCTTTTCAATAGCATCAACCTTGGCTTTATCAACTTCAATACCTCTTTCAGAAACTTTGTGCCCCAAGACTATACCTTCATTAACCATAAAGTGGCACTTTTCCCAATTCAAGACAAGATTAGTTTCTTCACATCTCTGCAAAAATCGAGCAAGACTGCTCAAGCAATCATCAAAAGAGGAACCATAGACAGAAAAGTCGTCCATGAAAACCTCACAAATTTTCTCGCAAAAGTCAGAGAATATAGCCATCATGCATCTTTGAAAGGTAGCAGGTGCATTACATAAACCAAAAGGCATATGTCTATAAGCAAAAGTACCAAAAGGGCATGTAAAAATAGTCTTTGATTGGTCTTTAGCCGACACAGGTATTTGAGAAAAACCAGAGTAACCATCTAGAAAGCAATAATGTGTATGTTTGCAAAGTCTTTCTAGCATTTGATCAATAAAAGGTAAGGGGTAATGATCTTTCTTAGTAGCCTTATTTTAATTTGCAGAAATCAATTACCATCCTATAACCTGTAATAATTCTTTGCGGAATCAATTCATCTTTATTATTAGGGACAACAGTAATACCTCCCTTCTTAGGGACACAATGGACAGGGCTTACCCACTGACTATCAGCAACGGGATAAATTATACCTGCCTCCAAAAGCTTGAGTATTTCTTTTCTTACCACTTCTTTCATTTTAGGATTCAAACGTCATTGAGGATCACAAACTGGTTTGGCATCCGCTTCCAAATTTATTTTATGTTAACATAGAGTGGGACTGATGCCCTTAAGATCATCCAGAGTATATCCAATAGTGGGACGATGCTTCTTCAGAGTTTTCAATAATCTTTCTTCTTCATGCTCTGAAAGGTTAGCGCTAATAATAATAGGATATATTTTCTTTTCATCAAGATAAGCATATTTAAGATTATCGGGCAACGGTTTAAGCTCAAACACGGGATCACCCTTGGGTGGAGGAGGATCCCCTAGGATTTCAACAGGAAAATTGTGTTGCAAAATAGGTTCCTGTTTAAAGAATACTTCATCTATTTCCCTTCTTTCATTCATGAACATATCATTTTCATGGTCTAGCAAATAATGTTCTAAAGGATCACTAGGAGGTACAACAATAGAAGCAAGACCAATAATTTCATCCTTACTAGGCAATTCTTCCTCATGATGTTGTTTACTAAATTTAGAGAAATTAAACTCATGAACCATATCATCCAAGCCAACAGTAACAACATTCTTTTTGCAATCTATCTTAGCATTAACGGTACGCAAGAAGGGTCTACCAAATATAATGGGACAAAAGCTATCTTGTGGAGAACCAAGAACAAGAAAATCAGCGGGATATTTGGTTTTCCCACACAAGACTTCAACATCTCTAACAATTCCCATTGGAGATATAGTATCTCTATTGGCAAGTTTAATTGTAACATCAATATCTTCTAACTCAGCAGGTGCACTCTCATGCATAATTTCTTTGTATAAGTCAATGGGTATAACACTAGCACTAGCACCCATATCACACAAGCCATGATAAGAATGATCTCCTATTTTAACAGAAATAACAGGCACGCCTACCACATGTCTATGTTTATCTCTATCACAGGGTTTAGCAATTCTAGCAGTTTCACCGGTGAATTGAATGACATGCCCATCAATATTATCAGACAAGAGATCTTTAACAATAGCAATATTGGGTTCTACTTTGACTTGCTCAGGAGGTTTATAAGTCCTAGTATTGCTTTTGCGAACAACAGTTGAAGCTTTAGCATGATCCTTCATTCTAACAGGGAAAGGAGGTTTCTCAACATAAGAAGTGGGAACAATAGGATCATTGTAAGTGACAATCTTTTCTTCAACTTTAGTAGGTGCAGCTACTTTAACTTCTATGGGAGGATGATATTTAAACCACTTCTCCTTGGGGAGATCAACAAAAGTAGCAAAAGATTCACAGAAAGACGCTACTATCTCAGAGTCAAGTCCATATTTAGTGCTAAACTTCCGGAAAATATCGGTATCCATAAAAGATTTAACACAATCAAATTTAGGTGTCATACCTGACTCCTTACCTTCGTCGAGGTCCCAATCTTCAGAGTTGCGTTTAATTCTATCCAATAAATTCCATTTAAATTCAATAGTCTTCATCATAAAAGAACCAGCACAAGAAGTATCGAGCATGGTGCGATTGTTATCAGAAAGCCGAGCATAAAAACTTTGAATAATTACTTCTCTTGGGAGCTCATGATTGGGGCATGAATATAACATTTATTTAAGCCTCCCCCAAGCTTGAGCGATGCTTTCTCCTTCGCGAGGCCAAAAATTATATATATAATTGCGATCACGATGAACAAGATGCATAGGGTAATACTTTTGATGAAATTCCAATTTCAATCTTTTATAGTTCCACGATCTCGTATCATCACATAGCCAATACCATGTCAATGTGTCTCCCTCCAAAGATAAAGGGAAAGCCTTCCTCTTAACGGCATCATTGGGTACACCTGCAAGCTTAAATAGTCCACAAATATCATCCACAAAGCGTAGATGTTCGTCAGGATGCTTTGTTCCATCTCCTGCGAAAGTGTTAGCTAGCAGTTTTTCCATCATACCCAAAGGAATCTGAAAAGAAGTTTCATTTCCAATAGGTTCAGTAGGTTGAGGAGCAACCCTTGGCTCAACCGGACGGGGTGAAGATACCCCGAAGAAGCCCCTTAAACAATTACTTTCCATAGTAACAAGTGACAGAAAATTTCAGCACACTAAATAAATTTTTCCTTACCAAATTCCACCTACCAAAGGCGCTTCACTCCCCGGCAATGGCGCCAGAAAAGAGTCTTAATGACCCACAAGTATAGGGGATCTATCGTAGTCCTTTTGATAAGTAAGAGTGTCGAACCCAACGAGGAGTAGAAGGAAACGATAAGCGGTTTTCAGCAAGGTATTCTCTGCAAGTACTGAAATTAGTGGTAACAGATAGTTTTGTGATAAGATAAACTGGTATCGAGCAACAAGTAACAAAAGTAAATAAAGTGCAGCAAGGTGGCCCAATCCTTTTTGTAGCAAAGGGAAAGCCTGGACAAACTCTTATAATAGGAAAAGCGCTCCCGAGGACACATGGGAATATCGTCAAGCTAGTTTTCATCACGCTCATATGATTCCCATTCGGTACTTTGATAATTTGATATGTGGGTGGACCGGTGCTTGGGTACTGCCCTTACTTGGACAAGCATCCCACTTATGATTAACCTCTATTGCAAGCATCCGCAACTACAACAAAAGTATTAAGGTAAACCTAACCATAGCATGAAACATATGGATCCAAATCAGCCCCTTACGAAGCAACGCATAAACTAGGGTTTAAGCTTCTGTCACTCTAGCAACCCATCATCTACTTATTGCTTCCCAATGCCTTCCTCTAGGCCCAAATAATGGTGAAGTGTTATGTAGCTGACATTCACATAACACCACTAGAGGTTAGACAACATACATCTTATCAAAATATCGAACGAATACCAAATTCACATGACTACTAATAGCAAGACTTCTCCCTTGTCCTTAGGAAATTACCCTCTCCCGATGAAAGGAGCGTTGGTGATGACGATGGTGATGATTTCCCCCTCCCGAAGGGAAGTGTCCCCGGCAAAACAGCTCTGCCGGAGCCCTAGATTGGTTCCACCAAGGTTCTACCTCGTGGCGGCGGAGTCTCGTCCCGAAAGGTTCTCTTGTATTTTTTCTCATCGAAAGACTTCATATGGGAGAAGATGGACATCGGAGAGCCACCAGGGGGCCCACGAGGTAGGGGGCGCGCCCAGGGGGGCGCGCCCCCCACCCTCGTGAGCAGGGTGTGGGCCCCCTGGCCTTAATCTTTGGCAACGATTTTTCTTTATTTATTTTAAGGTATTTCGTGGAGTTTCGGGACTTTTGGAGTTGCGCAGAATAGTCCTTCAATATTTGCTCCTTTTCCAGCCCAGAATTCCAGCTGCCAGCATTCTCCCTCTTCATGTAAACCTTGTAAAATAAGAGAGAATAGCCATAATTATTATGACATAACGTGAAATAACAGCCCATAATGCAATAAATATTGACATAAAAGCATGATGCGAAATGGACGTATCAGAGTCGGTTACAAGGAAGGAAATACAATCTCTGGATTGCCAAGCTTGTCTTCCACGCAAAGGAGAGACCCATCCGGACACAGGACAGAGTCTTGAGTCTTGTATCTTCATGCTCAATAGTCCGGACGAAGTATCTAGTCCGGTCGTCCGGATACCCCCTAATCCAGGACTCCCTTAGTAGCCCCTGAACCTGGCTTCAATGACGATGAGTCCGGCGCGCAGTCTTGTCTTTGGCATTGCAAGGCAGGTTCCATCTCCGAATACTCCAAAGTACCTGTTACGATGAATAGTGTTCGGCTTCCCATCAATGTTGTACTCCTCGGCTTCAGTGCCTCAATAATGACCATCTCCACGTGTCGAGCGAATGCGAGGAGCCGAGGCATTTTTGCGTTTGCCATCCCCGATCCTTCGGGCTGACCGTCTATTTGAAGAGACGGGGATTTTCAGATCCAAACCTCACTCTCCCCCCTCGAGCAAGCATCCAACAGAGCGCTCCAAAAAAACCATTCCAACATGGCCGGTCATCGCAGCTCTTCTGCTCACTCTCCTCGCTCCAAGCCGGGGGACTGGGAAGAGTGTTCAGTTCCGCATAGCTGTTTGATAGAGTTACAAACCCAAGGGTTTGTCCCACCGGCGTTCATGGTCCCCGTCCGAGCCGGAATAGCCACCTATAACGGCGGGGAGCAAGCGGAGGGATCTCCTAATCCATCTCCAGAGGAGTGAATATGCCTCATCCCGCATCTGCTAAGGGGCGTCGGGTTTCCCATCCACCCGTTCCTTCGCGGGCTCCTGGAGTTCTACGGCCTCCAGTTTCACAACTTTACCCCTGCCTCCGTACTACACATAGCAGGGTACGTTGCTCTTTGCGAGATATTTCTAGGCTACGAGGCTCACTTTGGGTTATGGAAGAAGCTGTTCTGCCTTGTCCCCCGCAATCAGGGAGAATCCATATGTCAAGTGGGCGGGGCCGAAGTATGGCGCATTGCCAAGACCGGATACCTATCTGGCACTCCTAAGAAGGCACCAGAGAACTGGCCTTCGGAGTGGTTTTACATTGATGACATTCCCCTTCCGGATCCAGTCCGGACAGGTCTCCCCAAGTTTAGTGACGCCCCACCGAGGGCACGTCTAAGTTGGCGCCCCCGGGGCCCCCAAGAGGAGGATACTAGGGAAATACACTTCCTGATGAGCAGGATAAAGTTACTGGCCAAATCCGGACTGACAATAGTCGAGGTTATGGCAATATGCATAATGCGGGGAGTGCAACCACTTCAATATCGGGGGGAGCCCATGTGGCACTTCAACGGGGAAGATGATGCCACCCGGTGTGGCCGTAAGGGTCCGGACTCCGCCACTGCTCTGGCAAGGATATTGTCAGATTTATACAAAGGATAAGAGGAAGAATTCCTTCACATTAAACCACAGGATGGATTCTCCATGTACAACCCCCCAAACTGGGTAAGTCGTCATTCCTTTCCCCGCTTCACTTATCGGGGCGTTCTTCGCTAAGATTATCTGCCTCGATTTTTCCGAGCAGGAACTGAGGAGGGCCGTAGAAGGAATTTCCAGCCCTCCCCCGCAGCCAGAGGACCCCGGAAGGGCCCTAGATCCAGGACTCGAAGAAGATCCGAACATTACCATGGAGCTTGTCAACGGGGTATCTTATCAGGCGAGCTGCGATGGCGCCTCAGTGGCTATTATTGCCGACTATCCCAGACTGCTACCTACGTCGCGTGTAAGCCAAGACAAAAACCCCATCCTCCGAAGAGGAGTCCTTTCCGATGTCAGGCCTTGCCCCTGAAGTGTCGTGTTTATGCAAAGACGACGGTCGGAGCGCGGGGCCGAGCCCCTAGGGACCCGTCGGCCATGGGCGTCCGGATCGGGCAGGCTCAAGAGGAAGGCGGTTAGGGTCGAAACGCCGCTACAGAGGTAAGGCAATAACATGTCCTGCGATTATAGTATTTGAAGTATAACAGCGCCCTTTGTGTCCCAGTCAGGAAGAGGAGTAGCCGGACTATATCCGGGGATCCTGCCAATCACGCCTCCACCAGCCGGATTCCAGAACCGGCTTCGAGAGCGGAGGCGGACGTGCAGCCGTTGCCGCATAGTTCTCTGACAGAGGATGCGGATATGCTCTCTGCCACGAATTCCGAAGTAGAGAGCCCCATGAATCACCGGCGCCGACGGGCCGTACTTCACAACAACATCTTTTCCGAAAAGGCATTTAATGTTTTAAATTCGGGAGACGCATACATCCGAACTGCTCAAGGCGGGCTTGCCCGAGCGACGGACCAGTATACCAAAGATATACGGGTAAGAAAATTTGATAAGCATGTATAGCAGTAGCCCCTGAGACTTGAAACGGTTGGAACAACTGTTTTAAGGATCAATTTATGCACAGGTCCTTGTAGAGAAGAATGAGCAATTGTCTCGGGAGCTGGAGGAGTGCAAGGCCCAGCTGAGGGCCACGGTTGCCAAGTTAGAGGAATCCCAGAAGGCCTCATCTGGTAACATTTGTCTCAATTGTACAAAAATGCACCAGTTAGTAAATGGCTGGTATGACCAGTCTAACAGAAAATTCTGCAGACAATCCCGGGGTGAATCCGGAGGGCGTCGGAGATGACGAGTCGCATCTCAAAAGGCAGCTAAAGGCTGGCGAGCGCGTTCTTACGCAAGTTAGGCAGGAGAAGAACAATCTTCAAGATGCCAATGTCCGGCTGGACGTGGAATTAAAAGACGTTCGTGCTCAGCTGGCGGACTCCGTGAAGGAGAACAAAAGGCTTCGATGCGGCATGTATGGTAAGTGCCTAGACGGACTGTATTATAGTTCGATGAGGAAGTATATTGAAAGAATTTTTCTTGTAGGAATGTTAACGGGTCGCACTGAGGAGGAGATGCCCTCATCTGCAAGCGATTTACTGCAAGACCTCTCACAACTGCACGAGCGAGCTCGGCAGGTGATGCAGGGCGTTGCTCAGGCATTGTGGCCATCAAGCCTCCTGCCGCATGGCATGGGGGAGCTTGTGGATATGCCTCAAGGAGCACGGCGGCGCTTCCGATTGTGGAAGATGTCAGCTTGCCGGCAAGGTGCAAGAGAAGCCTGGGCTATGGTGAAGACGCACTACACCAAGCTAAACCCGAACCATATGGCCGAAGTAGGACCGGCGGGGCCAGATGGGCAAGAAATTCCCGTGAGTCTGGTATATGACCAGGTAGCGTTAGCCGCCAAGTACTCTCAAGAGGACTATAAGCTAGATAGCTCGTTGGATGGTATAGAGGAGGAATATAGTCAGTCCAAGTGACTGTGTAATTCAATGGACATAAGTAGTCCCTAGCCAGATTAAAATCATTTGTCATGGCGGACCTTTTCACTTCAGCCCCCGGATCCTACAGTCCGAGGTGTGTCCGAATACCCGCTCAGTTATACAGAACCAGGGTATGCGTGGAAACCAGGCGTAGGGGTCATAAGTGCTTGAACAGACAAGTGCCCAACTAGTTATGTTATATTACATGGATAGTAAGAAACATCTTCCAGGGAGAATAGTTCCATTAGGGGTTCCTTTCCCTGGGTACGCATGCGACGATGCACATGTACGGACTGCGAACAAGGGCGCAGGATACAAAACTTCTGGGGATTTACGTTGTAATAAATGAATACATCTTTTGTTTACCGACCGAATATTCTCTTAAGGACGCTAGCTTTCGGCTTCACCCAGTCTGAGGTACACATCCGGCTGAACCAGCAGTAACAATCGCAGAGGTGCTCCCCTTATGCCCTAGCCGAATTAACGGGAACATAGGGCATAAACACAAGAGCCAGGCAACCTAGCTTGGCCACATCTTAAGTCATATAGATGCATATAATGGTGAAGAAAAGGCACATATGGAAAAAGAAACGCATATGTGATGGGCAAAAAGCCTTTAGAGTAATAATTTTTAGCTTCCGTATAGGAAACCCCCAGGTATTGCTTACACACATAGTGCGGCCGGAGTGATCCGGGATTCCGTACTGTATTGAATACTTTGTGTGAAGAGGAAAAAAGGTCGAGAAAGGAAAAGGGATGGAGCATGATTAAAAAGGAGGGGGTAAGGAGACGAACACTAAGTTCGGCGCTAGGCATAGAATCTCCGGAGTCTGGCCGCGTTCCATGGGTTCGGCTCGAGTCTGTTATCGGATGCATTACGTAAGCGGTACGCTCCTCCGGTGAGAACTTTGTCGATGACGAAGGGACCTTCCCACTTTGGTTTGAGCTTGTCCTTCTTCTTCTCCGGTAGGCGTAGAACGAGCTCGCCAATATTATAAGTTTTGGCCCGCACTTCTCTGCTTTGATATCATCGAGCCTGCTGCTGATAGAATGCGAAGCGGGCTTTTGCGATGTCGCGCTCTTCCTCCAGGGCATCCAAGTTATCCTGCCGATCTAACTCGGCTTCCTTCTCTTCGTACATGCGTACGCGTGGCGAATCATGTATTATGTCGCAGGGTAGTACTGCTTCCGCGTCGTACACCATAAAAATGGTGTATATCTAGTGGTGCGATTCGGCGTGGTCCGCAGCCCCTAGAGTACAGAGTCGAGCTCTTCGACCCAGTGTGTGTCCGACTCAGTCAAGGATCGCACTAGTCTGGGTTTGATGCCGCTCATGATGAGACCGTTTGCCCGTTCGACCTGATCGTTTGTTTGGGGATGGTAGACGGAAGTGTAGTCAAGCTTAATGCCCATTTTCCCACACCAAGATTTCACTTCATTAGCTGTGAAATTTGAGCCATTATTAGTGATGATGCTGTGGGGGACGCCGTATCGGTGTACGACCCCGGATATGAAGTCTATTACTGGTCCGGATTCGGCCGTTTTTACTGGTTTGGCTTCTATCCATTTGGTGAACTTGTCCACCATGACCAATAAGTATTTTTTCTTATGGCTTCCCCCTTTAAGAGGTCCGACCATGTCCAGCCCCCAGACCGCAAAGGGCCAAGTTATGGGGATTGTTTGGAGAGCGATAGGGGGCATATGACTCTGATTGGCAAAGAGCTGGCAACCGACGCAGTGTTGGACAAGGTCCTATGCATCTGCTCGGGCCGTCGGCCAATAGAAGCATGTACGGAAAGCCTTGCTGACTAGTGCTCGAGTCGCGATGTGGTGCCCACCCAGTCCGGCATGGATTTCAGCCAAGAGCTGTCGCCCTTCCTCTTCGGAGATGCACCTTTGGAGCACTCCGGTCGTACTTTTCTTATAGAGTTCCCCTTCATGGACTTTGTAAGCTTTAGAACGCCGAACGATGCAGCGTGCTTCATTTTGGTCTTCCGGGAGCTCCTGCCTATTTAGGTAGGCCAAGAAAGGCTCAGTCCACAGGGCGATTACAGCCATGATTTCGTGGGCCGAAGATATTATTTCGGTGGTAGGGCCTCCGATTATGTCTGATAGTTCGGAATCTGGGGTGTATTCGGATCCGTGCTAGTATTGCCGGACTCCCCTTCCCATACCACGGATGGCTTGAATAGCCTTTCCAAGAATATGTTTAGTGGGACAGGGTCACGTTTAGCGCCGACGCGGGCGAGAATATCCGCCGCTTGATTGTTCTCTCGAGCCACATGGTGGAATTCGAGCCCCTTGAACCGAGCTGACATTTTGAGGACGGCATTACGGTAGGCTGCCATTTTCGGATCCTTGGCGTCAAAGTCTCCATTTATTTGTGATATTGCGAGGTTTGAATCCCCGCGCACTTCTAGGCATTTAATGCCCATAGAGACTACCATCTGAAGACCGTGTAACAGAGCCTCGTATTCGACAGCATTGTTGGAGTCTGTGTATAATATTTGGAGGACGTATTGGACCGTGTCTCCGGTCGGAGACGTCAGGACTACACCTGCTCCCAATCCGGCCAGCATTTTAGAGCCGTCGAAGTGCATGATCCAGTTAGAGTACGCGCCGTACTCTTTAGGGAGTTCAGCTTCTGTCCATTCGGCAACAAAGTCAGCCAGTACTTGCGACTTGATGGCCCACCGTGGCTTGTATGTTATGTCGAACGGAAGGAGCTTGATGGCCCATTTAGCGACCCGACCCGTAGTGTCGCGGTTATTTATTATGTCGTTGAGTGGTACTTCGGAGGCCACCGTAATCGAACACTCTTGAAAGTAGTGTCGTAGCTTCCGGGATGCCATGAAGACCGCGTATGCTATTTTTTGATAGTGTGGGTATCGGGATTTGCATGGGGTGAGGACCATGGATATGTAATAAACCGGCTTCTGGAGTGGGAATTTATATCCGTCAACCTCTCGTTCGATGACGAGCACTGCGCTTACAACTTGATGTGTTGCAGCTATGTACAGCAGCATAGGTTCGCCGATATTTGGCGCTGTTAGGACTGGATTACTGGCCAATAAGGTCTTTATTTCGTTGAGTCCGGCCACGGCTGCATCCATCCACACGAAGTGTTTGGTGCGCCAAAGAAGGCGGTAAAGAGGTAATGCCTTTTCTCCTAACCTGGAAATAAAGCGGCTCAAAGCAGCCACACATCCAGCTAGTTTCTGGGTGTGCTTGAGGTCTGTCGGTATAGACAACTGCGACAGAGCTCGGATTTTTGCCAGATTCGCTTCAATTCCTCTATTAGAAACAATGAAGCCCAGCAGTTTCCCAGAGGGGATGCCGAAAACGCATTTTTCCGGGTTCAGCTTGATGTCGTATGTTCGAAGGTTATCAAACGTAAGCCTCAAGTCATCTATTAGGGTTTCGATGTGTCTTGTTTTTATGACCACCTCGTCCACATATGCCTCCACTATTTTGCCGATTTGCTTTTCCAGGCATGTTGAATCATGCGTTGGTAGGTTGCGCCGGCATTCTTAAGCCCGAAAGGCATAGTGTTGAAGCAGAAAGGGCCATATGGCGTTATGAAAGCTATTGCAACTTGGTCGGACTCTGCCATCTTTATTTGATGATATCCAGAGTATGCGTCGAGGAAACACAGCGAGTCGTGTCCTGCTGTGGCGTCGATGATTTGATCGATGCGAGGGAGGGGAAAGGGATCCTTGGGGCAAGCCTTGTTGAGGTCTTTGAAGTCGACGCATAGGCGCCAGGATTTGTCCTTCTTTGGTACCATTACCAGATTTGCCAGCCAATCCGGATGCTTGATATCTCTAATGAATCCGGCCTCGAGTAGCTTGGCTAGCTCTTCCCCCATGGCTTTCCGTTTGGGCTCTGAAAACCGCCTTAGAGTCTGCTTGACAGGTTTGTACCCTTTTAGTATATTGAGGCTATGTTCGGCCAATCTGCATGGGATGCCCGGCATGTCCGATGGGTGCCAGGCGAAAATTTCCCAATTCTCGCGTAAGAAGTCTTGCAGTGCGGTGTCCATTGCGGGGCTCAACTGTGTCCCGATGGAAGCTGTCTTCGTGGGGTCCGTTGGATGTACTTGGAATTTGACTATTTCGTCTGCGGGTTTAAATGAGGTGGACTTGGGTCGCTTGTTGAGTATCACGCCGTCCCTGTCCATGGTGGCCCGTAGTGTTGTTAATTCTTCGGCTGCTAGGGCTTCGGATAATGCTTCCAGGGCTAGTGCTGCGGTTTTGTTTTCGGCGCGAAGTGCGACGTCCGGATCATTGGCTAGAGTGATGATTCCATTGGGTCCGGGCATTTTAATCTTCATGTACCCGTAATGGGGTATAGCTTGAAAGCTTATAAATGCATCCCGTCCTAGAAGGGCATGGTAACCGCTGCTGAAAGGAGCCACTTGGAATGTGATTTCTTCGGACCTATAATTCTCCGGGGTGCTGAACACCACATCGAGTGTGAATTTCCCGCACACCGCGCTTCCCGACTAGGGATAATCCCCCTGAAGGTTGTGCCGCTTTGTTCAATGCGGCTTTTATCAATTTCCATATTGTTGAGTGTTTCTTCATAGATCAAGTTTAATCCGCTTCCGCCATCCATGAGTACTTTAGTGAGCCAAAAGCCGTTCATGATTGGGCTAAGGACCAGAGCGGCTGGTGTCTGGACGGTCTGGAATCGAGGTTCGTCACTGGCATTGAAGGTTATAGCAGTGTCGTTCCACGGATTTGTTTTTGCCACATGGCAAATTTCAGCGGAGCTTCGATGAGCTCGCTTGCGCCTATTGTTTGAGGCGAAGTCTTGAAGACTGTTAGCACCGTATTCTGTTCTTTAGCAGGATGTTGTTCTGCTTTATGGCTTACAAGAAGATCCTCGCCACTTTTTGCTACCAGCCGGAGTATCCAACATGCCCTAAGGCTATGGGTTGGCGTTGTGTCCGGCGTACTGTGGAGTTTACATGGCCCGTTGAGCCATTCTTCCAATACGGTTCCACCCCCTGGGGTGGGCTTTGGCTTCTTGAGGATAGGGTCGGTCGACTTTTGAGAGTTCGCCCGTTTAGCTCGAACAAAGGTTTTGGTGAGAGCCGGACTATCCCAAAATTTTGTTTGGGTTTTCCAGGCGCTTTCCATCGCACAGTATTTCTGTACTATGGTTGCCAAGTCAGCGAAGTGTACTATGTCACGGCGACTTATGGCATTAAGAATTCCTTTATTCGTACAGTTTTTGCAGAAAAGTGAGACTGCGTCCTCCTCACGACAGTCCTTGGCCTTATTTAGCACAAGGAGGAATCTGGCCCAGTAGCGATGTACTGTCTCATGGGGCTCTTGTCTGATATGGGCGAGACGGTTTAAGTACGGGTGGGTGTTCGTGGCTGAACCCGGATTCTGATCCGATCTAGCACCTAGGGGCAGGGGAGCTTCCGAGTTCGACAGCTTGGGATCCGAAGTGTTGCCCAATTTTTCCGACCGAATACCCGATCCTAAGTCCGGGATCTGGGTCATGTCTTCCCTTGAGCGGGAGTCCGGCTCATGGAGCTCGGTGATTCAGACATAATTCGTCCTCAAAATAGAGGGGCAATCCGCATGCGGTTCCTCCACTACCGCTATCTCATGGGTGGCCGGCGGGGATATAATGTCCCTTCGGTCGGGTTTAAGCCCGATCTGGTCATAGTCCGTAGCGACTCCCAAAGCGGCAATGTGATCCAAGAGCTCATTAAGGGAGGAGAGCTCTATCAGATCCATCTGTTCGGTGAGTTCCGAATTGATGCGAAGGTTATGTGTGACGACCCGAGAGGCCACCATCGGCGCGACAACCGATGGGGTGACCATGATGAAGCCGCCAAGTCGGAGAGTTTGGCCTACAGCCAGCACTCCCCCAGAGGTAATGTTGTCCTTGACAACAAGACGAGCCATCGAGCCTTGCAGGGATGACACAGAGGAACTCAATGAAAGCACCAATGTCGGTGTCAAAACCGGCGGATCTCGGGTAGGGGGTCCCGATCTGTGCGTCTTATGCTGATGGTAACAGGAAGCAAGGGACACAATGTTTACCCAGGTTCGGGCCCTCTCGATGGAGGTAAAACCCTACTTCCTGCTTGATTAATATTGACGATATGAGTAGTACAAGAGTAGATCTACCACGAGATTGTAGAGGCTAAACCCTAGAAGCTAGCCTATGATGATTATGATTGTAGTTTGAAAGTGCAACTATCCCTAGGTGGTTTTGGTAATTCATGACAACATATGGCTCATTGAGCTAATGCTATTCCAAGACTATTATTTCAGGAAAGCTCAATGAATGGCATGGCATGGATGATGAAAGTGGATCCCTCAAAATACTAAGGACAAAGGATTGGCTCAAGCTCAAAAGCTCAAGACTCTTCATTTTACATTTTAGTGATCCAAGATCACATTGAGTCTAAAAGCCAATACTATCAAGGAGGGATGAGGTGTTGCTTAATGAGCCTCTTGCTTCATGTGCTTAGTGATATGCTCCAAAACCCTCAACTACTTTCCCACATCCACAAATGACCTAAACCCAAAGCCAAAATCGGTCACACCGATTCTTCCTATCCGGCGCCACCGATTCCAAAAGTCATAGCCACTGCCACAAACCCTAAGCAAATCGGTCTTACTGATAGGGATCTCGGTCTCACCGAGATGGGGTTGCAATCTCTCTGTTTCCCTTTGTAACGTTTCGGTCTAACCGAAGTGAGCGATCGGTCCCACCGAGATTGCAATGTAAATTCTCTGTTTCCTTTTTGTAACATTTCGGTCTCACCGAAAAGAGCAAATCGGTCCCACCGAGTTTACCTGACCAACTCTCTGGAAAGCTTATTACCAAATCGGTCTCACCAAGTTTGTGTAATCGGTCTTACCGAGATTACGGTATGCCCTAACCCTAACCGAATCGGTCTCACCGAGATGCATGTCGGTCCCACCGAAAATCACTAACGGTCACTAGGTTTACTAAATCGGTCCGACCGAGTTTAACAATTCGGTCCCACCGAGTTTGGTGAATTGTGTGTAATGGTTAGATTTTGTGTGGAGGCTATATATACCCCTCCACCTCCTCTTCATTCGTGGAGAGAGCCATCAGAATGAACCTACACTTCCAACTTACCATTTCTGAGAGAGAACCACCTACTCATGTGTTGAGGCCAAGATATTCCATTCCTACCATATGAATCTTGATCTCTAGCCTTCCCCAAGTTGCTTTCCACTCAAATCTTCTTTCCACCAGATCCAAAACCTATGAGAGAGAGTTGAGTGTTGGGGAGACTATCATTTGAAGCACAAGAGCAAGGAGTTCATCATCAACGCACCATTTGTTACTTCTTGGAGAGTGGTGTCTCCTAGATTGGCTAGGTGTCACTTGGGAGCCTCCGACAAGATTGTGGAGTTGAACCAAGGAGTTTGTAAGGGCAAGGAGATCGCCTACTTCGTGAAGGTCTACTGCTAGTGAGGCAAGTCCTTCGTGGGCGACGGCCATGGTGGGATAGACAAGGTTGCTTCTTCGTGGACCCTTCGTGGGTGGAGCCCTCCATGGACTCGCGCAGCCGTTACCCTTCGTGGGTTGAAGTCTCCATCAACGTGGATGTACGATAGCACCACCTATCGGAACCACGCCAAAAACATTTGTGTCTCCAATTGCGTTTGAATCCTCCAAACCCTTCCCTTTACTTTCTTGCAAGTTGCATGCTTTAATTTCCACTGCCTATATACTCTTTGCATGCTTGCTTGAATTGTGTGATGATTGCTTGACTTGTCCTAAAGTAGCTAAAATCTGCCAAACTCTAAAATTGGGAAAAGGTTAAGTTTTTATTGGTCAAGTAGTCTAATCACCCCCCCTCTAGACATACTTCAAGGTCCTACATAGTTGTGATCGGCCTTCTAAGGACCAACCTCTCCGGTTTATATAGACACCGGAGAGGGCTAGGGTTTACATGGAGTCGGTTACAAGGAAGGAAATACAATCTCCGGATTGCCAAGCTTGTCTTCCACGCAAAGGAGAGTCCCATCCAGACACGGGATGGAGTCTTGAGTCTTGTATCTTCATGCTCAATAGTCCAGACGAAGTATATAGTCCGGTCGTCCGGATACCCCCTAATCCAGGACTCCCTCACCGGACACTATTCCAATGAGTGTACGGAAGCCTACAAAAGAAGAGAAGATTCTCCAAAGAGAAGAAGTAGAAGAGAAGAATCACCACCAAGAGAGAGAAGGAGTAGAGATGAACGTTATGAACGAAGAACACCCCGGAGAAGCAAGGATTTGGAAAGGAAGGACAAGTCATCAAGGAGCTACACAAAACGAAGACATCAAGCTCATGTTGGTGAATGGGTATCCGGCTCCGACTCCGACAATCACTCCGAGAGAAGCTATCACTCCGACCCCAAACATACTCAAGATGAAGGTGTTGCCGGTCTAGCACTTGCGTCAACCAACTCCTACGACATATTTGACTCACCAAATGAAGGACTTGGAAGATGCTTCATGGCTAAAGGCCCAAAGGTAACACACCCCGAGTATGTTGATTTCAGTAGTGATGAAGATGACTTGTTAGGTGATGATGATTTACTTATTGACAACTCTAGTGATGAATACTATGATGAAACGTCAATTAATCATGCTAATCAAGATGAAACGAATGACAATGATAAGGAGAAGATTGAGCTCCTAACTAAAGAACTAAACACTCTTAAGCTAGCTCATCAAACTATCTTAGGGGATCATCGAGAACTTTTAAGGACTCATGAGAAGTTATGCTTTGAAAAGCTCAACCTTGAGTAAGAGCATGAGTTCTTAAAGGCAATCAATGATGATCTTTGCAAGAAAGGTTCTTCTCACATTGCCAAGCGTTTACTTTTATCCACTTACATGCCTCAAGTCAAGTCTAGTAACAAGAACAAGAAGGATTCTTCCTATAGTAGTAACAATAATCATGTTAAATCCAATGTTGTCGCTTCTAGTAGTTCTCTTGATTCCACTAATGATTCTCTTAGCCAAGTTACACTTGAGCAAGAAAATAGCTTATTGAAGGGAATTATAGAGAAAGGTGTTTACAAGAGCCTTGCCGGGAGTAAGCAATTCGAGGAAATTGTACGCAAGCAAGGAAGGCACCAAGAACCAAGGTGTTGGTTTTGAACAAAAGTTCAATGCCAATGGAGTTGAGTGGGAAGAAGATCAATACCCCAAGACGAAGTTTGTCCCTCAACAAGAGAAGTATGATCCTACTTCCTTCAAAGGGACACAAGCTCAAGATGATCTTCCACCACAAGACCACAAGCAAAAAGGCAAGGATAAGCTTCAAGAGGAGATTGATGCATTTGAAGAAGCTCCTAAGGCCTTGGTCAAGTGGGTTCCCAATACTACATCAAGTTCTACTTCATCAAGTACGGCTACAACTCCAAGGATTCTCATCAAGATGATGTGGATCCCGAAGAAGAAGAACTAGAGAGTTCTTGAGGGTGACTCCGCCAACATAATTCATTCTTACTATTTTGGCAAGGATAAGTGCAATCAACTTCCACATCTTGCACTAGTTCAAGGAGTCACAAACCCTCTTGTTGGTAAGACAAGGGACAAGGTAACCTAATGCCTCCATGGACATCATCTTGTGTATGCATCACTCTATGTCTATGGATATCCTTATTTGTTCCTTGTGGGACTAACCCGTGTAGGTATTGAAAGTGCAACTCACTCCAAAGGATTGCTCCAAACGATCTACATCAACATTGAGCATCCACATCTTCAACACCTACATGAAGTCATCATCGACAAAACCCAAGGTTAGTTCATCCCTCTTAGGGGGGATCTCACATCTAGGGGGAGCTTTACTCTAAGAATTGAGCTAAAGCAACTCTAATGGTGTGAACACAACAATGCATTATGTAAAAGTGGCAACCCCGCTCGAGCTTAAACGATGAGCATGACCTATGATCAAATGTTCTCATTTGACTCCTAAGTCAATATACTCATATATAGATGACCTAGTCATCGCCAATTGCTTGATAGATCCTAGAATGGTTGTGCATGCTTTGCCACATATTTCATTTATCATTTTATTGTGTGAGCATGTTGATTGCATATTTCACTCATTCGAGGACATCCACCTGTAGTTTTGATTGTTTGATTTCCTTCTTTTGCCAAGTGGATGGACAAGAATGCCTAAGAACCTTCTCTAGCTATATATGCTTTTCTTGTCTCAAGCTCTATTCATGCTACATCACAAAGTTTGATCAAGTCGGATTCGAACCACTCTGTGTGAGGGCACTCGGAGTCCCCGATTCGTCATAGACTTAAACTTCCAAAACTTCTTTGTGCGTTTCAGTCCAACCGATTCTTCCATTTCGGTCATACCGAGATCACTAAGTCGATCTAGGTTTTCAATCTCGGTGCAACTGATTTGAACTTTTCGGTCACACCGAGTTGCAGTAACTGCTTGCAGTTATGCATCTCGGTGCCACCGAGTTGTTCCACTCGGTCACACCGACATGGTCAGGCTATATATATCCACGGGCCAATTTTTGGAAATTTCTCCGAACTCTTTCGCCCACGCTCATCCTGCTCTGCCTCCCTGGGTCTCCGGATCGTCCTCCTCGTCGCCAGCTGCCTCCCGCCGCTGGTCTCCGGCGCCGTCAACGAGAATCATCTCCGCCGTTGCCACCATATCAAGTCCATCGCCAAACTAGGGTATGGACTTGATCCTTGTGCTAATCCCACTCTGAATTCCTAGCACATTGTTTTGCCATGTATCTTGCCACGATTGAGATCATCTTATCCAGCGAAAACACTCCATAGTTTAGTTGTGGATTGAAAATTTAGGGTTAGGTTTCCGCCGAAACCATCTCGGACCAACTGAGTTGTAGAAATTGGTTCCACCGATTTGGCCAAGGCCATTGCACATGTGATTCTCGGTCTGACCGAGAATTGCAAATCGATGTGACCGAGTTCAGGACTTTGTGAAACCCTAGCAGTCTTGGTGCCACCAAACTGTGACTCGGTCTAACCAAGTTCACTAGTTTAGGTTCCAAAAGCTGCTTCGATATCACCGAGTTTACAAAATCGGTAGATCCAACATGATTTCTGTGGAAAACTAAAACTAAGTTTTTGACTCATTCTTTTGCAAAAACCTCTGTACTTTGTGATGCTCATCCTATCTATCTCATCTATATCTATTCACAGGGTCTGTTGTTAGTGTTTGCAACGTGTCTGATCAAAGCGACAGCCAGAACAAGTCTGAGGAACATGTTCACATGAGTGAGGGCACTGGTCCCTCAAGCAGCTATGATGGTAGCAGGAGCACACCCAGCAACTTGCCAAAGGCAGCCACTAGGGCCAGAAAGAAGAGAACCTCAGAGTCTGAGGATGAAGACTATGTGGCTGTTGAAGATGAGGCCACTTCCAAGAAGAAGGTGCTCAAGAAGGAGTATGGCACAACAACTGCCACTAAGCCTGGTATGAAGACCAAAGCACCTGCAAGAAGAATTCCCATGTCTAAAGCCAGAGCCTCCACTCAAGTACCTTTGGAATTTGAACCCAAAGAGGCTGCTGCAGAAGGGAAGAAGAGGAAGGAAAGGGTCAAGAAGACCATGGCCAGGGTTGTTGGAAAGCCTTCCATGATGGAAGAAGAAGAAGAGGAAGAGATTGTTGCACCAGCACCTAAAGCTCAAAAGCTTATGGGTGATGCCATCAGGTCAGGGGCTGCTTCATCAAAGCCCAAAGAAGCTCCCAAGGCAACTGCTCCAAAGCCCAAGTCTGCACCCAAGAGGAATACAAGGAACATTCCTGCTGGAGAGAAGAACAAGGCCCCAGTGCCTGAAGTTGTTCTTGAAGAAGAAGATGATGAGGAACATGTCTTGAGAAAGTTGAAGCCCAAAATTCCAGATCACAATGATGTTCATCCTGTAGCTGAGGATATGAAGCTGAGGAAGGATGCAAGACTCAGACAGTGGAGATTGACTGATCCCTATGCAGTCAGGAGGAGAACTGCTGTGGACTACAGGATCCATACAAAGGAACAACAGGACTTCTATGAGACAGTGCTGCTTGACAAGAAGCCAATAGTCTGTGATATGAGATGGGTGGACTCGGAGTACATCAGGAAGAATGAAGAGCATTATCCAGGAGTGTATGACAGTTTCAATGCTTGTGGAGTGGATGACTTTGTTGGGCAGAAGCTCACAAAGTGGAATGATGAGCTTATTATGCAGTTCTACTCCACAACTCACTTCTATGCAGATGGAAGGATTGTCTAGATGTCTGAAGGTACTAGGTGCCAATCAACAGTTGAAGAATGGGAAAATCTGATCAATGCACCTAAGGAAAATGAGAATGACTTGGATGTTTATGCCAAGAAGAAGAAGGATCACAACTTCATGGCACATATGTACAGAGAGATCCCAGACGCTGCTGTTGAGACACACAAGTTTGGATCAGTACATTACCTTCTGTCAGGATTGCCAACAATCAACTGGATTCTCAGGCACACTCTTTTGTCTAAGTCAGGTGATCACAAGATGATTAGAGGCCATGCTATCAACCTACTTCACATATTTGATGTGCCTCAAAAGTTCAAGGTCATGAGCCTCATAGTGGAAACTATCAAGAGAACAACTTCTGACCAAAAGAGAAGTTGTGGGTATGCCCCACAGATCCAGGAGCTAATCAACTCCAGGAAGGGCACTGGCACATACCTCTTGGACAAGGAACACATGCCCATCTACCCAGATTTTGAGGACAACACAGTGGTTATGGATGAAAATGAACCATCTTCTGTGCAAGCACAAGCAAAGAAGGAGAAGGCAAGGACTGAAAAGGCTGCAAAGATGCCAACCATTGATGAGGCATCTTAGTATTTCCTGAAGAGCAAGCAAGATCAGCTTGGCTACTTGATTGCCTCCACTCTGAGGATTGAGAAGGGATTGGCCACCCTGACTCAAAACATCTACGATTTAGATGTGAAGGTTACTGAGATACTATCAGTTGTTGAGCAACTTCAGGATGACATGCAGGAGAGGAAGGGCAAGACTACCACTGATGCGTTTGCTAGAGTGCCCAGAGGACAGAGATCAGCTGCAGTGCCTGTTCCAGACACCAGAGCAACTTCATCTGCACCAGCTACAGCTTCAGTGCCACCAACTCCAGCACCTACTCCACCAGCTCCATCTTCATCAACTGATGCCTTCATCCTTGGCGTTATTTCTACACCACCAGCCGAAGACCAAGCCTGAGAGTCGATTTAGTACTATGCATTTTCTATGAACTTTTTGGTAACTTGTTGCCAAAGGGGGAGAAAAATGTATAGATCATAGGCTTCGAGAGAGAGCGTTGCTTTTTATTCTCTCTTGTTTTGGTGGTTGAACTTTATTTGCTTTTGTGAGATACTTGGATGATCACGTGTTTGATCATATGCTATGCTACATTAATGCTTGTTGGATGACATTATCCTTTTATCTCTATATGATCATTCACTTTGCTTGGTGATGAGTGCATGTATTTAATTATTATCATTTTGAGCGCTCCACCAAGATGTATGTGACATGGAAGAGTAACTCATGATCCTAACTCATTGTGCATTTGCAGTCCAAAGCAAATCTTAAACTATGCACAAATTTAGGGGGAGCTCTTACATTTCACATACTTCTCAAAGCGACAATGTTTTTCAATCTTATTATCATTTCTCGAAGCTTTGATCTATATGTTGTCATCAATTACCAAAAAGGGGGAGATTTAAAGTACAACTATCCCTAGGTGGTTTTGGTAATTCCTAACGACATATAGCTCATTGAGCTAATGCTATTTCAAGATAAACATTTCAGGAAGCTCAATGATTGGCATGGCATGGATGAGAAAAGTGGACCCCTCAAAATGCTAAGGACAAAAGGATTAACTCAAGCTCAATGCTCAGGACTCTACATTTTATATTTTAGTGATCCAAGATCACATTGAGTCTATAGGAAAAGCCAATACTATCAAGGAGGGATGAGGTGTTGCTTAATGGCTTGCTTGCTCAAAGTGCTTAGTGATATGCTCCAAAGCCCTCAACTACTTTCTCACACACATATGACCTAAACCAAAAGTCTAACTCGGCCCTACCGATTCTTTCTATCCGGCGCCACCGAGTTCAGATGTCATAGCCACTGCCACAAACCCTAGGCAAATCGGTCTCACTGATAGGGATCTCGGTCTCACCGAGATGGGATTGTAATCACTCTGTTTCCCTTCGTAACGTTTCGGTACCACCGAGATGAGCGATCGGTCCCACCGAGATTGCAATGTAAACTCTCTGTTTCCCTTTCGTAACATTTCGGTCTCACCGAAATGAGCAAACCGGTCCCACCGAGTTTACCTAACCAACTCTCTGGTTAGCTTATTACCAAAATCGGTCCTACCGAGTTTGTGTAATCGGTCTCACCGAGATTATGTTATGCCCTAACCCTAACCATATCGGTCCTACCGAGTTGCATGTACGTCCCACCGAAAATCCTAACGGTCACTAGATTTGTTGAATCGGTCTGACCGAGTTTATCAATTTGGTCCCACCGAGATTGGCAAGTTGTGTGTAACGGTTAGATTTTGTGTGGAGGCTATATATACCCCTCCACCTCCTCTTCATTCGTGGAGAGAGCCATCAGAACGAACCTACACTTCCAACTTACATTTTCTGAGAGAGAACCACCTACTCATGTGTTGAGACCAAGATATTTCATTCCTACTATATGAATCTTGATCTCTAGCCTTCCCCAAGTTGCTTTCCACTCAAATCTTCTTTCCACCAAATCCAAATCCTGTGAGAGAGAGTTGAGTGTTGGGGAGACTATCATTTGAAGCACAAGAGCAAGGAGTTCATCATCAACACACCATTTGTTATTTCTTGGAGAGTGGTGTCTCCTAGATTGGCTAGGTGTCACTTGGGAGCCTCTGACAAGATTGTGGAGTTAAACCAAGGAGTTTGTAAGGGCAAGGAGATCGCCTACTTCGTGAAGATCTACCGCTAGTGAGGCAAGTCCTTCGTGGGCGACGGCCATGGTGGGATAGACAAGGTTGCTTCTTAGTGGACCCTTCGTGGGTGGAGCCCTCCATGGACTCGCGCAGCCGTTACCCTCCGTGGGTTGAAGTCTCCATCGACGTGGATGTATGATAGCACCACCTATCAGAACCACGACAAAAATATCTGTGTCTCCAATTGCGTTTGAATTCTCCAAACCCTTCCCTTTACATTCTTGCAAGTTGCATGCTTTACTTTCCGCTGCTCATATACTCTTTGCATGCTTGCTTGAATTATGCTAAGATTGCTTGACTTGTGCTAAGTTAGCTAAAATCTGCCAAAGACTAAAATTGGGAAAAGGATAAGCTTTTATTTGGTCAAGTAGTCTAATCACCCCCCTCTAGACATACTTTCGGTCCTACAGAAATAGATTTACAAGAATCCACATGACGATGCAAACATCGCCGTGCGAACACTCACTCCACACATCTACAAAGTTACTGTCTCACAAAATGTTGTAAACCTCCTACATTGTGAAATGCTAAGTTCCACTCTCTAAGCTCTTCCAAGATCATTCGAGCAAGGTCAACTGCAACCACCAGTTGTTCCTTTCTATTAAAGACTCTGGCGTCTAGTTGCTTCCACAGAGCCCAAGCCGTGCGATGACAAGACTCAAAACTCTTCTGTCATTTGAACGGAAGACTGATCGCAACGGGAAATGATTAGCATCCATCAGTGGATTGCTTCCAAGCGCCAACCGCCTCCATCGTCCCACGTGTCCATGTGCCCCCCCCCCTGTGTCCACCTTTCCTTCCCAGAAACACCATGATCCTATCGCTCTCGTTTCACCCAGGAACAGTTGCAGAGCATTGGCTCGCACGGGCATCCGTTGTGAAAAGACTATAAATTACTGTAACAAGACCTCTGTTGCAGAATAATTCTGCAACAAGATCTTTGTTGCGAAAAATTTACAAGACTTTTGTCATGAAAATTCTGCGACAGGACCTCTGTTGCAAGGGAAAAAACTGTAACAAGACTTTTGTTGTAAGAAAAATCTGCAACTTAATCTATGTTGTAAAATTTTCTGAAACATGACCTGTGTTCCAGAAAAATTCTAAAACACGACATATGTTGCAATGGTACAGGGTGACGGTGGACCACTCGAGATCTGATGGCTTGCGAGGTGGCGGATCTTTTCCGCCGGCTGACGCGTAGCAGCGCCCAATCGCAAAACCATTGCCTCTTTGCCAATAGAGAAATATAGGGTGTTCAAGAGAATATATAGAGAAATATATAGTCTTTTCTGTCAATAACAGAAAAATTGTAGACCGAAATGTAAATATTCCAAAGGGATAGACTACCCAATCCCCGCTTCCTCCAAGCCGCATGGCCTATCGCCGGAGAAATCCGTGCCGCACAGTCAACGCCACTGCCGTCGCCGTCGACGGGCGGCCAACAGCCAGCCCGGCCATGCCGTCGGGTCATGCAACCGCACGTTGCCAATGCCGCGCCGCCGCATAGCCACGCGCTACCGCCGCCGCACCGCGCCGGGCAGAACCTCCGCTGCGCCACGGGCCGCCATGCGACCGGGAGAAGCACGCCAGGAGGTTTGGCTTCCGCCTCGCCTTGCGCGTGGACCGGGCTGCACACTGATCACAAGGCCTCGGCCGTGCGCCCGTCGCCTTCGCTGACGCGACGCGGTCGTTGCCGCCCGCTCCGATGGCCGACCATGCCGCCGAGCAGCCGTGCTGCGCTGTTGTTGTGGCGTGTGAGGGCGCTCCCGTGCGTTCAGAGAGGCCGCCGCTTGGAGCCGCCTCCCCGAGAAGTCGCCGAAGACGACCGTGGCTCTGTGCCTGAAGGTAACCGTCGGGTGCACACTTCACCTGTCTGTTCTTTGTCGAAGAAATTTCTTCTTGGATTAGCAATCTTGAGTGCAAAAACGTACAGTGAAGAAAACAAATCAACCGTTAGATCATTAATTTCCCTTCTGCACGCTGTTTTGCCGTTAAGGCCGATTGCATCGCGTGGCTTGGTTGTAGCAGTCCTTAACTAATCATCACATCTACTGTAATTAATTCTTAACGAAACTTACATACGGCTTGGCTGCCTGTTGCAGCTCTGTTTCTGGGAGAGCCACGCCGTGGATGTCATCAGGCCGTACAATGAAACGTCCACTTTGCCTGAAATTGAACAGAGCTGGATGTGGGGGACGATTCATGTACGGCCACGATGACATCCACGGTGTGAAGAGCTCCCGGTCAAGGCATAGTGGTGAGAGGTGGAGACTTTGTCTCCCTCATCTTTCTCTCGTTTAGTTAACCATGATGACATCCACGCTGTTAAGCTGTTTTTCTAGTGTATTTCAGCACTGATGAGCTTGTTACAATCCGTGGTGAGCTGCTCCTTATATAGCAGTTCAGTCACATACTATCTTCACTAGTAAGCTACGTTTCTAAGAAAAGTAGTTTTAGTGGACGAGCACCTGATAGCTCGGTGTCCTGTCCACACAAGATGCCTTGGGATCGTCTATCGCGCTGTATTCGTCAGAGGTATAGATAGGGGAGTTCGTTGTGTTTCATCCACGGAAAGCGACGTCTGGGCAACCGTAGTAGATGCATACAAGGTGTTTTTGGTGCCGGTCATGTGCAGGCTATGCACTACAGTTGAGAGTACCAGAAACTTGGTACAGGTGGTCAGGTGCAATACAAACGCACACAGTGCAATTAATACAGAAACAGCCCTTGTGGCACTTTCAAATATTGAATGGTCGATTCACAATGCAATTAACTATAGTTGATTATGATTGCAATTAATACAGAAACACAAATATATGATTAGGGAAAAAGTATGAGAAAACACGGGAATCCAATTTGGCTTCCAGAAGCACATGCTCCTGAGCGCCAAAAATGCATTTTTCAAATGTAAGAAAAATCAAAATAAACTTAGATGTGTTCGTGGTCACATCCAAATGCTACCTGCAAATTTTAAGTGAAAAGCTGTAGAATTTTGACCTGTCCAAAAAAAAGTCAAACACTAAATGTTACACTTATTTTTTTTCACTGATGAAGCACTACTATTCCTTTTCGCATGAAAATTTTCAAGAACGCTTGTTACACTAACATGAACATTTATATAAAAAATGTTTGTTTGTGTTTATTCTATGGTTCGCTATGAATTAATGTTCGCCCTCCCAAGAAAACATAACCTCAATCGCCCACAAATACTTCCATAGTTATGCTCTCACTTCACATTCAAATTCATGCAGTACAGAGTATATATACCTCTCGCCGTCACAACAATTCAGTCACTAGAAGTGGACTCATCATGGCAAAGCAGAGCAGCGCAGTACGGAGTATATATACCTCTCACTGTCACAACAATTCAGTCACTGAAGTGGTCTCAATCATGGCAAAGCAGACCAGTGCATTACAGAGTATATATACCTCTCACAGTTCAGTCACTAGAAGTGGACTCATCATGGCAAAGCAGAGCAGTGCAGTACAGAGTATATATACCTCTCGCCATCACAACAGTTCAGTCACTAGAAATGGACTCAGCATGGCAAAGCAGAGCAATGCAGTACAGAGTATATATACCTCTTGCCGTTACAACCAGATAACGGTGGCCAGGTGCGCCTCCCTGACCCGGATTATATGGGTGCCATTGGAGGAGCTCGTGGTGTGTGTCATCGGGTCACAGATGATCGATCAATGCTGCTGCTGCTGCTGCTGTTGCTGTTGCTGTTGCTGGTACACATAGCTATGGTGGAACTATATTTATAGGGTCCCGGGTGAGAATCTGGACGGAAGAGGGCAAAACAGGCGAGGAGTGTATGTTATTCCGTGAGCCATCTAATAACTTGCCTTTTACCCGATTACAGAAAGCAATTGTTGCACGATTCCAAGGGTTTTACCCAATTCCAAGAAATAGCATTTGCCCGATTATAAGATTGATGAATTGGGTTAAAGTTGTGAGCTCTCTAACTTGCCTTTTCCCCCCATTACAAAAAGCAATTGTTACACTATTCCAAGAGTTTGACCCGATTCCAAGAAATAGCATTTGCCCCATTATAAGAATCATGATTAATTGAGTAAAAAAGTAGTGAGTCATGTAACTTGCCTTTTACTCGATTACAAAAAAAAAGCTGTCACACGATTACAAGAGTTTTACCTGATTTCAAGAAATAGCATTTGATCGAT
>NC_057801.1:218703940-218844783 GCF_018294505.1 Triticum aestivum | reverse complement strand
GGGGGAAAAACCATCACAATGTTGGAATTGATCTTGTGGCTAACCTCTATACTTCTATAGGCCAGCTCCAACGCACGCTTAACGTGGGCTTCAAGATCAATTTCATGGTCTTTTTACCCTTTTCCAGGCCGAATGTAGGAATTTCACTTGTGTCGAATCAAAAGTAGTCGTTGGGTGCTTTTTTTGCATGCATCAAACTAATTGGCGATGTGGGCTATCCTGAGTGCTAGCATTATTGGAAGTAGTAGGTTATAGCCATTACTAGAAGCATAGATGCGCTTTGCTGCGCCTGTTGTCTCTCTGTACTGCATTACTTTGTTTCTTGTTTGATGTTTTGCAACTTGAACACGGGCCTCATGCTTTCTCTATACCACATTACTTCGTAAAGTTTTGCAGCTTGAACCTAGGCCTTATGCTTTTCTATGAGTTGCCCCATGTGTTCAATTTTTTGGGCTGTGTGGGTATAATTTTTCTTTCTTTGTATGAAGCAAATAGCTATTGATTTCTTACGATCAGTGATAAAATAAATCCCCGTTAAAAATAAAAAATAAAAAATAAAAATAGGACTATTGGTTTCACGTTTTTCATTTTCTTGTACTAAACAGACTTTTTCTTTTGGTTTAATGTAACATATTTGTTTGCCATATATTTTTTGTGCCAATGCATCGACTGATTTTCTTTTGGTATATTGTTGATCGGTGAGGAGCTTATATTGAACACTTATCCAGATTTTGGTGTCCAGAACATCGAACGGTGGTGCTCTCATATGATGGACTCCTGACTTCATCAAAACGTGAGTTGTTTGCTCGGTCACATGGTCTTTGAGAAGAAAGGTAATTCATGAAGTCATATATTATAGGCCAGCGTAGCCTACCCCAACTTGCTTGGGACTAAAGGCTTTGTTGTTGTTGTTGTATATATTATAGGCCAGCGTCCACTTTTGCTTTCATTAATCACTTCCTCCTCGATGATTTGGAGGAGAAACCACAAGCTTAGTTTATCGACTTAAACCGAGCTGACTACCGCTTGTGTCTGAAGTCTGAACACAACCCAAAAATAGATTGCAGTGCTCACTCGCCCAGACGACGCTCGCATCAAAGCCTTGGCCCTGGTGCCAAACATGAACACAAAGGCATATCGTGATTACAGTTCAGACTGGCAGGATATAATTAGGAACTTGAAAGAGGTGAATCTATGTGCTATGGCGCCATATTGCCGGAGATCATTTCAGGCTGCATTAATTGCTTGTAGCCTTTTTCATGGACACCCGTTGATGCTTGCGGAACCTTGTCTTCATCTTTAGCTCCTTCTCCGCTTTCATGCTTCTCTCGCGGATGGTGTAGGCACTCGTTTGGGGATAACCTCCTCTATGGCACACTCATCATTGGACTCAAACCTATATGTGCAAATGGCATGAAAATCAAGTAGCATACCATCCTCAGGAGAACCAAGAAGACATGCATTAACGATAGAATCCACCTTAGTATGTTTGATTGAAGTAGATGTTGGGCGTGCCTCTTAATAATGGGGCTCTTGACATGATGACGTCGGTAAGATGCGCCGGATCAGTTATCATACCCAATTACCTTAGATTATTTGAACCGTCAATTACCTTAGATTTTGTCACTGGATTCAAATCCAATTAAGGATTAAGACCCTGTGAAGGGAAGCCAACTGCTACACTCAATGACAAAGCCCAGGGTAATCGGTATGGTAACTAATTATAAAATATTCCCAAGGCATAGCACTGTGCCGAGTAGAGGGCAACGGCAGCACCCATGCCAAAGCCACCTATGCCAAGCTTCACTGGAAATTGCAAATGTTCATCCTCTTTAGTACTTACTGCCATACAATACCGCCATCCTCTTTAGTACTTACTGCCATACAATACAGCCATCCTCTTTAGTACTTACTGCCATACAATGCTGCCATCCTCTTTAGTACTTACTGCCATACAATACTGCCATCCTCTTTAGTACTTACTAAACTACAGCCTCTCAGATTGTTTAGATCACTATATTAGTAATCTAAACGATCTTATATTTGTTTACAGAGGGAGTACTAAACTACAGCCTTCCATGGCGTCTGGGCACTGCGATCCTAGGGCGGAGCCACTGCTTGACATAATCCATCTCACGGTACGTCCAAAAATGCTGCAGTCTGCATGAATGACATGATGATGTTAGTACTAAATTTTAGAAGAACAATATGAGAGCAAATGATCAGTGAAGAAATTGTGTATGTTCAACTGTAGTACCTGTTGAAGGTTCTAAAATCCACTGAAAATCCTGAGGTTCGCAGAAACTCAGCGTACCATATACTGGTTTCATATGGTACTTGAGGATCATCTGCAGGAACACCAAATAAAGAAACCATTCTTAGCACTGACAAGGAACTTAACATGAGTATTCCCTAAAAAAAGGAACTTAACATGAGTATTTAGCAAAACAATAGCAATGCTAACCGTCTCCATGCAAGAGCAGGATTTTTAAGTGAGCGGCTCTCCTGCGAGCAGTCGTCCCTGAGCTCTCCATCCTGCTCTTCAGGGTCATGAACAATACGAGTTTGTATATGAGTTTAACAAATACTACTACGCACATGTCATGAGTAAATCACTAGTATTTATTTTCCTCCAGAATATTAAGGATTCAGACCCTGAGAAGGGAAGCCAGCCGCTAAACCCAATCACAAAATCAAGGGTGATTGGCGGGTATGGTAACCCATTAGCGAATCTACCCATGGCAAAGCATTGGGCAGAATATAATGCAACGGCCGCTCCCATGCCAAAGCCACCTATGCCAAGCTTCACTGGAAATTGCAAATGTTCATTAGCATTAGTTTTTTTAATCTCTTTTACATAATATGATTGACGAAGAAGGAAATTCGATAGATGTACCATCAGGTGGGTCTGACGACAAATAATCCGCGCACTTCTTAGCCCAGTAATCCAGGCCGTGGATGTCATCATGTCCGTACAATGAGTCAATGAATCGCCCCCCCACATCGAGCCCTGTTCAATTTTTCAGACAAAGGTAGTGATGATTTCGTCCCAGAAACAGCCTAGAAAAAACTTGGGAGAAGCAAAGCTGCAACAGGCAGCCAAGCCATACGTAAGTTTTGTTATAAGAATTATGATAATTAGGTGTAATTAATTAAGGATAATCTCCTCTTTTTAAACCGACTGCTATCACGCGGACGGAGATCGACGGGCCGCGACACAACGACTTGGCGTTGCAGATCTCCCCATGGAAACGATAAACAAATAGACAGCGTGCGTGACCTATCTCAGAGAAGAGGTCCTTTTTCCCCCTCTCCAAAGCAGATTCGTTCGTGCGTGCGTACGTTCGAGGAGAGATGAAAGAAAAGGTTGAGAAAGAAGGCGTAAAGACAGAGAGATCGAACGCAGAGATTAGGAGGAGATTGGAGATAATTTACCCTCCGCAGTCGTTGCTGCATTCGCAGTTGCCTCCACAGCACGACATGGTGATGATCTCACTCAACGAAGTGCATCGAGTTCATATGCTCTCTGACTGCGCTTGTTCTGCTTTGGAAGGGAAGCTTGGTGTGCCCGTGATTTATAGAGCTGGGAGAGAGGCTGTCTATCCGCCGTCCACTTCTCGGGCCTACCTCGGTTGGACGCCACTGGTGAGGTGCCCGTCGATTCTATACATCCAATTAATCAGCACCGAAGTACCCAAAACATGCTAGTGCGGCAACCAATGTGGAGTGTGGTTTTCCAGATCGATCAACCAATGAATGATAACTGATGAGGCTGTGCGATGCTGCCAAGCAACCGATCCAAAGCTCGTGAGGGGCATGGGTGCTTCAGCATAGGCGTCCAAGATCCATGCATGTCAAAGATAAAAGACGTCTTCAGTCAAAGAGCTCTGCGGCGCCCTTTCCCATTTCTGCTGATTAGATCGTTAGTTCGCTATTTGTTTTGTGTTGTCTCGGCTTTCCCCGGTTGGTTATGGCTTGTAATAGACATGACAAAGTTGGTGCTACCAGGTTTTCGCCCCATGGCATCCGTTTCGACGGCGAGCGAATGTGGTGGGTTTCCTGGTAGTGCTTGAACTCGCTCTACCCTCTTTCCCTCCTCCTGACAACTTGAACTGGTTTGTATTTCCGTTCTCTTGCCATGGAAGGGGGTAAAGCCCGGTTCAAGAAAAAAAAATGAATGATAATGCCCGTCTGGCCGAGAAATGGCTATTTCTAAGAACCCATGCACGGTTAAGAGCAGTAGAGCTTTCACGCAGCCTACATACATGCATGCATGGCTCATTGCGCTTGCTTGTGCTTATCCATATGCGTTGGTTGGACCTCCCTCTCTACATTGTGTTGTGGTGGACCAACCAAGATGCCTGCTTCCACTGAAGAAAATTATTGAAAGAATGAAGAAAATTCTTGCACTGAGTCCAGACACGTGTAATATTCTATCCATAAATATCTTCTGGGCATCCTAGACTGTCTCCTTTGGTTTGACACAGCGGCAGCTATTTCTCACAAAAACGAAAATTCGCACGGGCACGAAGCTGTGGAAGCTCGCACCAGCCCAGCCGTGCCAGCTGCCCTATTGCATCGCAATCAACAAAGTAGTTGGATCCCGTATGAGGGCACTGTGAGCTTTAAGGTTTAGTTTCTGAAACTTACTCAATTGATAAAGTAGGTCATGCACGCTACTTTTCTTAAAGCACTGTGAGCTTTAAGAAAATAGTCTAATAGTTAACACTACTTTATCAATGACTATAGATGACATAGCACCTTACTATTAGCCATGCTCATAAGGTGCAGTATACACTCAGCACATGTCAGCATTGGATAGAGAAGAGAAGCATTGTGGCCATTGAATTTTGCCGTGTGCATTTTGCAAGAACAACGCATTCACCTCTATCCTTACAGGCATTTCAACAACTAAACCATATGCAATTGTTGTTGAGCAATGTGGCGATTACTGATCAGAGACACCTGGACTTACAGTTGGAACTCAAAAGATTTTACTGCTATTAACATGTACAAGTTTTTATAGCAGGACAATGCTGCTTCCCTGCCTTCTTGAAAATCTGGAGATGTGTGGCAATGCCAAGATATAGAATATTTTTTTGGCTGCTCTTGCATGACAGAATCAACACCAGATGCCTCCTCCATAGAAAAGTTTTTTACATGTCTTCTCAGAATTGTGCCATTTGTACTCTAAATGCTGATGAGACTATTTTCGGATTGTCTGTTTGCTTATGTTTGTTGGGCATCCCTTGGCCTACACAAGTTTAGGGGTATCTCAGTCTTGGATGAGATTCTCTTGAACACTAATGCTCTTCCCAGGAATTTTGGTCTAATAATAATCATTATTTGATGCTGGCATATTTGGATGCAAAGGAATGGAAGTATTTTTCAGCAGATCGAACCTTCAGTGGAGTCTTGGAGACTTCTACTGAAAAAAGACCTCAATCTGCTCACTCACAAGATCAAGGCTAGATATGTACTCCCTCCGTCCGAAAATACTTGTCATCAAAATGGATAAAAAGAGATGTATCTAGAACTAAAATACGTCTAGATACATCCCCTTTTATCCGTTTTGATGACAAGTATTTCCGGACGGAGGGAGTAGCAAGTTTCAAGGCCTGGATTGCAGCTCACCTCAATTGATTATCTATGTTTAACTTGATGTTTCCAAAAACTGGTGTTGGGTGAACTGTCATATGCTTTGTAATATTTTGTACCTTTGCTGTTATTAATGAAAATACTGTAGAACGATTGGTCTACGGTCTCTGCTTCAAAAGGACAATGCATGATTGCTGCAAGCATGCCCTCACTTGCTAGCATCGGAGATTTTGTTTAATATGAACATGGTATTCTAAAAACTGGATCTCTCACCTTTGAGATGGTCTTTCCGTATTACCTCTATGAAGTGAATGGCAAAAACAGCAGCCAACAGTGCAGACTAGGAGAAACAATCAACAATAAGTATAAACATATGGCGTATATATATGATCCATTATTGCAGTAACAATCAGCATTTGGTAAGAGATATCATAAACTGAGTTTTTATAAAGTATAAATCCTAGGGAGAAAAAAAAGCAAAAGGTCTAAATTTGTGTGCATACATTTCAAACACCTAAATCAACCTCACAAATCCATCACAACCAAGAAAAACAAAAATAATATAAGCATAGCTTGACTTAATAGCCAGAAACAACACATGGACCCCAATTCCATTAAGTTGGCATTTACCACAACAGAAACAACACAATAAACTCAATGCTAACAATCAAAGGAGTATACAGTACCCATAAGACATCACATAACTATGCCATGGCCTTGGCCGACGACCTGAGCCTAACTATGTTGGACACGGCGCAAGAGCACCTCCATGCATCCGCACAAGAAACCGCTCGCTCCATAGGGCCCTGCGAATTCTCATACCAGCGAGCCTTTTGAGTGAGACAGAGCCTAAACATGAATGTAAACCTCTCTGGAGTCTAATGCCAGACCGGCGGAGGGAGTGGGCGGCAATGGAACACAACACAAAGAAAAAGCTCTCAAACATGGTAGGAACGCTGCTTGTTTTCCTAGATAGAGAAGCTTGCATTCAACAAGGCAGCACAGGCACGGTTGTCGGTGGGACATTATCCCTGATTATCTTCAAGATCACCTATGATATGAAGCACCATGGCAACTGACCCAAACAAAGGCACACTGCCTGACGGAAAACGAAGAAAGCCACAACAATCCATAGGAACAACCAAAAAAGGCCAATACACACAACAGGATGAAACAAAGGCACGTACATTAGTTATAGGTAAACAAATATAAACAAGGACAAGAACCTAATGATCTCCCCGCAAAAAAAAGAAACCTAATGATCGGATGGAGGCTCTCCGAACCTTTGCTCTGACGAGAAAAAAGCTACTCCCTCCGTCCCAAAATATAAGAATGTTTTTGATACTAGTACGTATATGCCTCGCTTTGATCTGGATCTGGTGGTGGTGGAACGCCCGGAAGAAGCTAAAGGCTGAGGGGAGGAAGATCGACATTGCCACTCTGCAGTTCAGACGTCTAAAGGCTGAACGGACAAGTTGAATAGCATCCGTTTCCACCATGCTCCAAGCTATCAACTCGCCCACCTCTGCTTTTTAGGGAGATTATATAAATATCTTGCTTCCTATGTTAGAATTCTGTTTAAATTCTGTTGTAATCTAAACCCTCTATCTGAACTTCTCTCGTATCCTCCTCTGTCTCCTCATCGATGTATCCTAGCGATCGTCGTAAGCTTGTACGCCACGACAGGGGCTTCTCCTGTCTCTCATAAATAAACGCAACGCGGCTCCCATCGGGAGTAGAAACACTTCCACCAGATCAATCTTTACATGGTATCAGAGCTAGCCTCTTCCCTTCTATCTAGCAAACACAGAAACCAGAAACCCTATCTTCGCCATGTCCGCAAGCTCAAGCGCCATCGTCCTCAACCTTGGCGCACCTCCAACAGAAAAGCTTGCAAGGGGGAATTACCTCCTGTGGAAGGCGCAAGTAATGCCGGCACTGCGAGGAGCGCAAGTGACCGGCCTCCTTGATGGCAGCGACGCCGCACCACCGAAGACGGTGGAAGTTACCAAGGCGGACAAGACCACGGCCATAGAGCCTAATCCTCTATATGGCCCGTGGCTGTCAAAGGACCAGCAGGTCCTGAGCTACTTGCTCAATTCGCTGACCCCCGAGATTCTTGCACAAGTCATCGGTAAGGAGAATACCCATGATCTTTGGATTGCCCTTACTACCTTGTTCGCTGCGCAGTCTCAGTCTCGGATAACAAATCTGAGGATTGCAATCTCCAACACCAAGAAGGGCAACATGTCCAGTAATGCGTTCATTGCCAAGATGAAGAGTCTCGGTGATGAACTCGCTGCAGCAGGTCGTCCAGTTATCGATGGAGAGATGGTGGATTACATCCTGGCTGGACTAGATCGGGATTATGATCCAATTGTTGCAGCAGTTGGCGCCATCAAGAATTCTATTACGGTTGATGATCTCTTCTCGCAGATCTCTGCTTTCGACCAGAGGATGGAGATGCTAGGAGATGGACCAGGCGGTTTTCGCTCTTCTGCCAACGCGATTTACAGAGGACGTGGGCAGTACAGACCAAGAGGTGGCCGTGGGCGAGGAAACAGGGGGCGCGGCCGTGGTGATCGCGGTGACCGCCCCTCTCCTTCTCCTGCTCACAGCGGTGGCTATGGCGGCCATCAGCAACACCCACGACAACAACTACAACAGCAAGAACGGGATTATCCCGAATGCCAAATCTGCTACAAGCATCACCCCGGCGGTGCAAGGGCCTGCTGGCATCGGTATGATGAGGATCACGAAGAAAAGAAGGCCAACATTGTCACAAACTCCTACGGGATTGACACCAACTGGTACGCAGATTCTGGCGCCACGGAGCACATTACAGGGGAGCTTGACAAGTTGACCATGAGGGAAAGATACCATGGAGGTGACCAAGTGCACACGGCAAGTGGTTCAGGTATGGACATTACCCATGTTGGTAATTCAATTGTTAAAAACCCCTTTAAAAACTTGCATCTAAACAATGTTCTACATGTCCCTGATACATCCAAGAATCTTGTCTCTGTTCATCGTTTTACCCTCGACAATAATGTTCTCATAATTTTTTACCCTTACTCTTTTGTGGTCAAGGACTTGGCAACGAGGAGAATCATCCTTAGAGGAAAGTGTGAGGGAGGCTTATATCCACTCATATCATCATCTTCATCATGGTCAAACAAACAAGCTTGGAGTGTCACCAAACCATCCTCGGCAAAGTGGCATAGTCGTTTAGGTCATCCT
The DNA here is from genome assembly GCF_018294505.1 of Triticum aestivum. Lineage (NCBI taxonomy): Eukaryota > Viridiplantae > Streptophyta > Magnoliopsida > Poales > Poaceae > Triticum > Triticum aestivum. The sequence continues at coordinate 218,835,945 of NC_057801.1, read as the reverse complement.
TCTTCAGTTATAGTTCAACATGTCCTTAGTAAAAACAAGCTCTCTTATGAGCCTAGTTCTGAGTCAGTTTGTGATGCTTGTCAACAAGCTAAGAGTCATCAGTTACCCTATCCTATCTCTACTAGTATTTCCACTGCTCCATTGCAACTTGTTTTCTCGGATGTATGGGGACCAGCCCCTACCTCAGTTGGAAGATTTTCATACTATGTGAGTTTTATTGATGATTATAGTAAGTTTACATGGATTTATTTGCTAAAGAAACGATCCGATGTTTTCCAAGTCTTTAGCAATTTCCAAAACCTTGTTGAACGTCAATTGAATTCTAAAATTCTCGCCATGCAAACCGACTGGGGTGGTGAGTATGAGAAACTAAATTCTTTCTTTCAAAATATTGGAATTTCTCATCATGTTTCATGTCCTCATGCTCACCAACAAAACGGGTCTGCTGAACGCAAGCACCGCCATATTGTTGAAGTAGGACTAGCATTGCTAGCAAACGCCTCCATGCCTCTAAAATTTTGGGATGAAGCTTTTCTTACTGCCACATATCTTATAAATATTCGTCCTAGCAAAGTTATCAACTTTGAAAATCCCATCACTCGTCTTTTTGGTATTTCACCAGATTACAAGTCTCTTAGAATTTTTGGATGTGCTTGTTGGCCCAACCTTCGGCCTTATAACACACGCAAACTTGCCTTCCGTTCAAAAAAATGTGCTTTCATAGGCTATAGCCCTATGCACAAAGGAGTCAAGTGTCTTGACATCTCTACGGGACGAGTATATATCTCCAGAGACATTGTGTTTGACGAGTCAGTATTCCCTTTTGCATCACTTCATCCTAATGCTGGTGCCCTCCTCCGTCAAGAAATACTTCTACTTCCAACCATGTCTCCTAGTTTTGATCAAGGGGGAGATAACAATTGTACTAACCAACATGATAATGTTCCTGGAAACAGTGCTTCTTCTGTACGTGTGCAGGTCTCTGAAGAAAACGGGGCAGAAAACGGTGTTCAAATTGATCAAAACGCTCTGTTATTTCATGTGCCAGAAGAAGAGGAAGCAGGCGCAATCTTCGATGACGATCCGGCAGCGCCTGCCACGCCCGTGCGGGAATCCCCCTCGGATCACGAGCGCGCATCTGCCTCGGATCAGGAGGTCTCCAGTCACGGGCGCAGCCGCGGGCACATGCAGCCTGTCTCGAGTCAGGAGCGCGCCAGTCACGGGCGCGGGCGCGGGCACATGCAGCCAATCGCTGGGCGCGAGCGCATGCAGTCGATCGCTGCGGGGCGCGCCTCTCACATGCAGCCGATCGTGCCAGGGCTTGGATCTGATGCGGCTGCTGACTCTGCGACCACAGGAGAAACGGCCGCCACACCAGAGGCCACTGGATCGTATGCGGCAAGTTCTGAGAGCTCTCCGGGATCTTCTGTATCTAGCCGATCTGTTCATGCTTCTGCACAGAATTCTGTACAGCCACAACCTGATGCTACACGAGTCATGACTCGACTTCAAAAAGGTATTAGAAATCCTAAAAAAAGAACGGATGGCACAATACCATATGGCATGTTGTGTATTTCAGGTGAACCGGCAAAATTGGATGATGCATTCAGAGATCCCAAGTGGAAAAGAGCTATGGATGAAGAATATGGTGCACTCATGAAGAACAAGACATGGCACTTGGTACCAAATCAGAGAGGTAAAAATATTATTGATTGCAAATGGGTTTATAGAATAAAAAGGAAGGCAGATGGCTCTATTGATAGGTACAAGGCACGTCTAGTTGCAAAAGGTTTTAAGCAACGATATGGTATTGACTACGAGGATACATTTAGTCCGGTTGTTAAAGCTGCTACTATAAGACTTGTGCTAGCCATTGCTGTTTCAAGAGGATGGAGTCTTAGACAGCTAGATGTTCAGAACGCGTTTTTGCATGGTGTTCTGGAAGAGGAGGTCTATATGAGGCAACCACCAGGGTATGAGAATAAACAAACACCTCATTATATTTGCAAACTTGATAAGGCTCTTTATGGTTTGAAGCAGTCACCTAGAGCATGGTTCTCCAGGTTAAGTTTACAATTGAAGCATCTTGGATTTGTTCCATCCAAAGCAGATACATCTCTCTTTATTTACAATAAGGCAAATACAGTGGTTTTTGTGCTCATATATGTTGATGACATCATAGTTGCAAGCTCATCACAGAATGCTACTAATGCTCTCTTGCGTGATTTGGGTTCAGAGTTTGCATTGAAGGATCTAGGTGACTTACATTTTTTCTTAGGTATTGAAGTTAAGAAGACTCAAGATGGCATAATGTTAAATCAGGAAAAATATGCTGCTGAGCTTCTAACTCGTATGGGAATGAAAGATTGCAAACCTTCACCCACACCATTATCTTCTTCAGAACAACTGTCGGCATATCAAGGAGAACCGCTTAATGAACAGGAAAGTACAAAGTATAGAAGTGCTGTTGGAGCTTTACAGTATTTAACCTTGACACGGCCAGACATATCATTTGCTGTAAATAAGGTTTGTCAATATTTGCATGCTCCTACCTCCACTCATTGGACATCTGTCAAAAGGATTATAAGATATATCAAGCACACTGTGAGTTTGGGACTTCAGTTCAAGCGTTCAAACTCCACGCTTGTTAGTGCTTTTTCTGATGCTGACTGCGCAGGATGTAGTGATGACAGAAAGTCAACTGGAGGATTTGCAGTGTTCTTTGGGTCAAATCTTATTTCTTGGAGTGCCAGAAAACAAGCCACAGTGTCAAGGTCAAGTACAGAGGCTGAGTATAAATCTCTTGCAAATGCAACTGCTGAAATTATTTGGGTGGAATCATTGCTTCATGAGCTAGGGATTAAGCAACATCGTACATCTTGTTTATGGTGTGACAATTTGGGTGCTACTTATCTGTCTGCTAATGCAGTTTTCCATGCCAGAACCAAGCACATTGAGATAGATTTTCACTTTGTACGAGAAAGAGTTGCTGAAAAGAAATTAGAGATACGGTTCATTCTATCCAAGGATCAATTGGCAGATGGATTTACTAAAGCTCTTCCAGCAAGGTCATTTGAGGAGTTCAAGAGAAATTTAAATGTAGGGTAGTTTAGATTAAGGGAGGGTGTTAGAATTCTGTTTAAATTCTGTTGTAATCTAAACCCTCTATCTGAACTTCTCTCGTATCCTCCTCTGTCTCCTCATCGATGTATCCTAGCGATCGTCGTAAGCTTGTACGCCACGACAGGGGCTTCTCCTGTCTCTCATAAATAAACACAACGCGGCTCCCATCGGGAGTAGAAACGCTTCCACCAGATCAATCTTTACATCCTAAAGCTCTAGCCCTTTGCAAATTAAAGATTGCCCTCAGGCCTGTTATAATGTCGGAGACGCTCTAGCGATGTATGGGTCAAAGATGGGGCATGCACCCCCAGCCGTATGGCCGGGTGTCGTCCCTTGCCCAGGTCTTTGCTGCCAGCGATCTTGCTCGGCTCGTTGACTAATGGAATGAGAAATTCCCAGGTTAAAAAAAAAGAAACTCATACCTCTCTTTATTTCAATTCACAAGGAGTTGCTGCAGTTCTTCGCTCACTTCATTTGTCAACCTCCTTTGCAGAGCTCACTCAATTTTCACTTCATTTTTTAAAAGTTAGTTATATTAGTCGGAGCATACAGGTCACCAATACATCATCTAATTATTTAAGGGTTAAACATTTGCAACAACTTGGTTAGGTCTAATAGCTGATTCATGATGCCTTAGTGGTGATTATGCACCAAAGCAAAGACATCTTTGCTGATGCTCGGTCTAAAAAAGATCAACAAGTTCAGGGATACTAAAGGTGGTATCCGGTAACATGCTGGGGTTACCAGCTCTCTAGCAAAGCCTACAAGATATTTTTTCTGGGAAGGTGATGCCTACAAGATCAGATCTCAACAAGCTCAGGTCACTCTAGCGGTCTAGCCTACGCCGCTTGGACTCAGGCGTGTCGCCGCCACCGATTTCAACTTCAGTTTGGCTAGTTGAGATGCAGCGGCATCAACGATTTCTTGATTTCCTTCCGCGTTTTCCTTCTCCAAAACGGCATCCGCAGCTGCAAATAGATTGACGCCGCATAAGGATAACAGGACGGATAATTTATAGTAGCCAGAATTGGCCAAGTTGGAACCCAGTTCCAGTTCAGCATCTCCTCTTTTGTTACACTAATCGAAGCTGAGTTGGCACATGCACTCAGATAATTATTACCAACAAAAAACACCCTAATACGGTAATACCTAGTAGTTTATGAAGAAGCCAAACTCTTCGTAACAGAATACAGTGACAATTTCAATTAGAAATAGTACCTCCTTAAACATATATTAATTAAAAGTTTGCATATATATGATGAAGGGCAACAGAGTGTGTTTACAAATATAATCTGGCTTCAAGCAACTGCATGAAAAATAGCACGTGATCCTTATACTACTACCTACTAGCACACTACAAGTGAGAACTATACTTCCCTCAAAAAAAAAAAAGAAGTGAGAACTATACTACAGATGTTTTAAAGAGCTACACACTGATGTATGCATTCCTAGAGACAAATTTTATCAGAAATGTCTGCGTATACAGTGAAGTTCAACAGATACCATCTTTGGAAATAGTATTAAACTAGTCCATCTTTTCTTTTGCGGGGGAAACAAACATCTTAAATGTTAAACTGCATCTTACAACCCAGGAAACAACATGAAAACTATGGAAGGAATACCATATGACAATTTACTTCCATAGTCTTGCCTGCGTCCTGTGCATAAGGCTTTGCAAAAAAATCATTGGCAAAATTAGTGGATACAAGTGTGCTTCTATTTAGAAGAAGAAAGCTAGAACTCACTGGAAGTGTCAGATCTAACAGCAAGCGGTGCTTTACCCTACAAAAATCCAATTTAAGCCCCTTACAGCGTCACTAAATTAAAACAATCTAAACTAACACAGCCTGAAATTTCCAACATTAGCATCCCTTCTCTCCCACAACTTAATAATCAAATTTTAGACTTAATTCAGTATATGTTACACACCAAGACACTATATATACATCTCTCGGATTGTTACACAGAAACACACCATTTCCAGTCACTAAACAAGCAGTAACAAGAATCTACAAAGAGGGCAAACGGTATAATTACCTGAGCGGAGAGCCGGTGGCAGCCTCCAAGCGTGAACGAAACGGGTGGCGATGCTTTTGCCGGATAGCTCCTCAACCAGCTCGTAGAGCTCGCACTGCACGACCCTGCGGTCAGGCACGTCGACGCTGAACAGGTGTCTGTCCAGGAAGAAGTAGACCACGTCGGGGTCCCTGGGATGGATGAGCGCCAGCACCGGGAGCTGCCTTGTCAGACGAGTCGCCTTGAAGCTCACATCATTAAAGATCTCCGAGAAGGTCGCTTCATACTCCAGCGTCCACTCGGTGGAGTCCGGATCGGCGAGCGTCCACACGCTGATCTGTGCAGAGCCAAAGCTGCTACGGTTCTTGTACATGTCCACGAACCGGAGCTTGCCCCGGCTGACAGCCACGCGGCAGTACTTGTCGAGCACTGCACAATCTTCCCCGTACTTGAGCGCCTTGCGCGGCGGGAGTGGGACGAAGCTCAGCACAGGCGCGTCCGCGAAGGGGTCGCAGGTGATGAGGCCCCAGGAGAGGTCGACCCACCAGAGCCTCCCGGAGTGCGAGACCACGCCGTTGGGGGTCAAGGGGCGGGAGCGGGACGGAAGCGGGTAGGCGACGGTCTTCCTGTCCCACTGCCCGGATTGCGACGAGAAGCAGAGGAGGTCGGCTTGCTCGCCGCCGGCGATCGGCTGGAGCTCAGCGACCATGTAGCGGCCTGCGCCCTCGTGGGAGGCGATGAGGCCGAGGCGGCCCGGGTTCATGATGCGCTCGGGGTTGGGGAGCGGGAAGGCCGAGGCGGATTTGGAGTCGAGGACGAAGTAGCCCGCGACGAATGGGCGCCAGCAGACCTCCTGGCGGCCGGGGAGGTCGATGACGGCGGGGCCCGCGGCGGGGCTCTGGGAGGCGTGGAGGAGGAGGAGGCCGGAGCGGTCGACGGTGAGGACGGAGGGGAAGTTGTCGGAGGTGGTTTGGCCCGGGAAGATGCGCGGGGGGATGGTGAGGAGCGCGACGCGCGGCGGCGCCGGCAGCGCGAGGGAGAGGTCGGCGCCCGGAGGAAGATCGGCGTCGGCGGCGGACACCTTGGCCACGCGGCCCAGGATGACCCACGACGGCGACGCGGACGCCATCTCGGCTCTGAATGCGTGCCCTGGACCCGGACGTGGTGGTGGTGACGGCGGTGGTCGCGTCCCCCGGTGGCGGTTAGGTTTCAATCAAGGCTTAAAGGCGGCGTGTTTATTAAGGGGGCGAGCAAAGCATGCGAGCGGAATGGCTCGTCTGGAACGATCCGGGTCCGATCGGTCGCACGCTGACGCAATCAGTCGGCTTTTTTTTTTTGAACATACGACCGACTGACGCAATCAGTCGGCTTGATCAGGCGGAACACAGGACCTAACTTTAAGAAGGGAAAAAACATAATCAACTTTATTCCTCAAATGAAAGCCATATCGTTTTGTTAATGCAAAATACTTTATTTTTTTGATGTAATGCCATCAAGAAATATCGTTTCCAAGAAGATTGGAAATAAAGTCAGGGATTAACTCATTCCAAAGACCAGAGGATCTTATCTAAAAGAATGCCTAGCTAATATGTTTGAATGTGATCCCGGCAGGGTCCAAAGCCATCTCCTTACATTTCATCTTACATTTCATAACGACCATCACATCTGGTCCCATGTATTCATCCATTAGCTTGATTGAGTCCGCCCTAAAAGAACAGTCCGACTCTATCTCCACCTTACTACACCCCAGGTTTGCACACAGGAACATATGATGCGTTTGGTAGCCTGCATTAGGCCCAGCCAGACCCACACGGGATGAAAATGGGATGTTTTGATGCATGTGTTTACTGTTTGATCCGCATAGCACGAACCTCAAAGCACCCCTCAGCCTGGCCCGCTAGGAATGGCCGATTCGGCCGTTTCCAACGAGTCAGGCTCGAGTGATGCAGAAAAGGTGAACGCCGCGCCGCGTAGGGGAGGGAGATGGCGGGAGCAATGGCGCATCTTCGAAAAAGCGGCGGGACGAATTCAAGTCACCGCCCGCCGATTCGGTCGCCCTATATATCAAGGGTCACCGCCGCGGCAAAACTCCCGCCACCATTTCCTCCCTCTCGAGCTTTCCCTCCGGCGCGGATCCACTTCGACGACGAGGTAAGCGGCGCATCTACTCCGGCGACCGGTTGACTACGTTCATGTGTATGCTAGTGTGCAAGTGTTGAATAAGATTATCCATGTGTCCATGGTTAGCGCTCCGTTCTCCATGATTAGTGCTCTGTTATGCTGTGGTATGCTTGTGCATTTGTTACTACTAGTTTGATATGTCCATGATGTAATGCTAATTCGATCTGTCCAAGATGTAATGCTAGTTCGATATGTCCAAGATCTACTCTTTTAATAGTTCATGATGCTGCTCTTAAGGCAGCAGCAAAGGAGAAGAAGGATGGCAGGGGGAACAGCATGAAATGGTAGCCGTTCCTCTCCACTTTTGTGCTTAACAAGATGTGTGAGATCATAGCTAGTGGGGTGAGGACTAACAAGGGCTTCAAGGAGGTGCACTTGAAACCTTGTTGCAAAGCAGGTGTTCAACTTCTGTGGACAGGAGGTCACCTCGACCCAGGTGTAAAACCACCTGAGGAAGTGGAGAGCTTGATGGATCCAAGTGTCCAAGCTCAGAGACCTTAGCGGTGCTTCATGGAATGAGGACACCTGCTCGATCCTTCTGGAGGTAAGCACTACCAAGGCCACGTCGTGGTTAGCTCACAAAACATGCCATTCTAACAGACCAGCAGTTCAAGCCTATGAACTATTGCCATACTAACTAACCTGTCTGCCCTGTTTCTTCTTAGGCTCATCCCAAGGACGCTTAGTTCCTCAATACCCCTATCCAGAACTACCACTAGATGCAGCAGATCATCTCCTTTGGGCTGGCAACCGGCAAGCATGCCATGGGCTCTGGTCAGCCGATTGGCTCGCCGATGCCGGAGTATCCAGACACCCATGAGTCAGTGAAGGAAATATGCCCTAGAGGCAATAATATAGTTATTATTTTATATTTCCTTATATCATGATAAATGTTTATTATTCATGTTATAATTGTATTAATTAGAAACTTGATACATGTGTGGATACATAGACAAAACACTGTCCCTAGTAAGCCTCTACTAGACTAGCTCGTTAATCAAAGATGGTTAAGTTTCCTAACCATAGACATGTGTTGTCATTTGATGAACGGGATCACATCATTAGGAGAATGATATGATGGACAAGACCCATCCGTTAGCTTAGCATGTTGATCGTTCAGTTTTATTGCTATTGATTTCTTCATGTCAAATACATATTCCTTCGACTATGAGATTATGCAACTCCCGGGTACCGGAGGAATACCTTGTGTGCTATCAAACGTCACAATGTAACTGGGTGATTATAAAGATGCTCTACAGGTATCTCTGAAGGTGTTTGTTGGGTTGTCATAGATCGAGATTAGGATTTTTCACTCCGAGTATCGGAGAGGTATCTCTGGGCCCTCTCGGTAATGCACATCATAATAAGCCTTGCAAGCAATGTGACTAATGAGTTAGTTGAGGGATGATGTATTACGAAATGAGTAAAGAGAATTGCCGGTAACGAGATTTAACTAGGTATGAAGATACCGACGATCGAATCTCGGGCAAGTAACATACAGATGACGAAGGGAATAACGTATGTTGTCATTACGGTACGACCGATAAAGATCTTCATAGAATATGTAGGAACCAATATGAGCATCCAGGTTCCGCTATTGGTTATTGACCGGAGAGGTGTCTCGGTCATGTCTACATAGTTCTCGAACTCGTAGGGTCCGCACGCTTAACGTTCGATGACGATTTTGTATTATATGAGTTATGTGTTTTGGTGACCGAATGTTGTTCGGAGTCTCGGATGAGATCGCGGACATCACGAGGAGTCTCGAAATGGTCGAGAGGTAAAGATTCATATATAGGACGATAGTATTCGAACACACGAAGTGTTCTGGGGGTACCGGGTACGCATCGGGTCACCGGAAGGGGGGGGGGCAATCCCCGACAAGCTATATGGGCCTAATGGGCCAAGAGTTGGATAGACCAGCCCCAAAACGGGTTGGTGCACCCCCTATAGGCTGAATCGGAGGAGAAGGAAAGGAAGGGAAGGGAGAAGGAAATGGGAGGATTCGGCCTCCCCCTTTCCTTCCCCTCCCCCCTCTCTTTCCTTCCACCTCCGATGGATATGGAAGGGGGGATGCCGTCTTGGAGGTGGCGCCCAAGTAGGATTACTCCTACTTGGGGCGCCCCTTGCAGCCCCTCTCCCTCTCCCACCTATATATATATATATATATATATATATATATATATATATATATATATATATATATATATATATATATATATATATATATGGGGGGCACCGCTAGAACACACAACATTGATTCCTAGTCATGTGCGGCGCCCCCCTCCATAGTTTACGCCTCTGGTCATATTGTCGTAGTGCTTAGGTGAAGCCCTGCGCGGATCACTTCACCATCACTGTCACCACCCTCGACACTTTGCTAGATCAAGAGTTCGAGGGACGTCATCGAGCAGAACGTGTGCAGAACTCGGAGGTGTCGTACATTCGGTACTTGATCGGTTGAATCAAGAAGATGTTCGCCTACATCAACCGCGTTAAACGCTTCCGCTTTCGGTCTACGAGGGTATGTGGACACACTCTCCCCCTCTCGTTGCTATGCATCTCCTAGATAGATCTTGCGTGATAGTAGGATTTTTTTTTGAAATTGCATGCTACGTTCCCCAACAGTCAGACACTATCAATCTTGATGCTCCTGAGAAGGATGCCGAGCAGTGCCAAAGCAGGCCAAGGCCTCCCACCACTACCCCCATGCTGCCCACAAAGCCAAGAAGTGCAGCCACCACCGCCACCACAGAGCCTACCAGAAAGCCAACCATGGAGTCGGCCATCTAGGACCATGATACGTCTCCAACGTATCTATAATTTATGAAGTATTCATGCTGTTATATTATCATTCTTGGATGTTTTACAATCATTTTATAGCAACTTTATATCATTTTTTAGGACTAACCTATTGACCCAGTGCCCAGTGTCAGTTGCTGTTTTTTTGCTTGTTTTTTACATCGCGGGAAATCAATATCAAACAGAGTCCAAACACCGTGAAACTTTTTGTGGATTTTTTATGGACCAGAAGACATCCATTGGGCCAGAGCAGCATCTGGGGGTGCCCCGAGGGGGGAACAACCCACCAGGGTGCGCCTGGGGGACCAGGCGTGCCCAGGTTAGTTGTGCCCACCTCGGTGGCCTCCCGCACCCCCTCTTCGCACTATAAATTCCCAAATATTCCAAAAACCCTCGGGGTAACCCTAGATTAGAAGTTCCACCGCCGCAAGGCTCTGTAGCCACCGAAAACCAATCTAGACCCCGTTCCGGCACTCTGACAGAGGGGGAATGATACGTCTCCAACGTATCTATAATTTATGAAGCATTCATGCTATTTTATTATCTGTTTTGAATGATTATGGGCTTTATTATACACTTTTATATTACTTTTGGGACTAACCTACTAACCGGAGGCCCAGCCCATATTGCTGTTTTATTGCCTGTTTCAGTATTTCGAAGAAAAGGAATATCAAACGGAGTCCAAACGGAATGAAACCTTCGGGAGCGTGATTTTTAGGAAGAATATGATCCGGGAGACTTGGAGTTCACGCCAGAAGATCATCGAGGAGGCCACGAGACAGGGGGCGCTCCCACCCCCCTGGGCGCCCTACCCTCTTGTGGGCCGCTCGAGGCTCTCCCGGCCGACTTCTTTCGCCTATATAAGCCTACGTACCCTAAAAACATCGAAAAGAAGATAGATCGGGAGTTCCGCCGCCGTAAGCCTCTGTAGCCACCAAAAACCTCCCGGGAGCCCGTTCTGGCACCCTGCCGGAGGGGGAACCCATCACCGGTGGCCATCTTCATCATCCCGGCGCTCTCCATGATGAGGAGGGAGTAGTTCACCCTCGGGGCTGAGGGTATGTACCAGTAGCTATGTGTTTGATCTCTCTCTCTCTCTCTCTCTCTCTCTCTCTCTCTCGTGTTCTCGACTTCACACGATCTTGATGTATCGTGAGCTTTGCTATTATAGTTGGATCTTATGATGTTTCTCCCCCTCTACTCTCTTGTAATGGATAGAGTTTTCCCTTTGAAGTTATCTTATCGGATTGATTCTTTAAGGATTTGAGAACACTTGATGTATGTCTTGTCGTGTTTATCTGTGGTGACAATGGGATATCACGTGCCACTTGATGTATGTTTTGGTGATCAACTTGCGGGTTCCGCCCATGAACCTATGCATAGGGGTTGGCACACGTTTTCGTCTTGACTCTCCGGTAGAACCTTTGGGGCACTCTTTGAAGTACTTTGTGTTGGTTGAATAGATGAATCTGAGATTGTGTGATGCATATCGTATAATCATGCCCACGGATACTTGAGGTGACAATGGAGTATCTAGGTGACATCAGGGTTTTGGTTGATTTGTGTCTTAAGGTGTTATTCTAGTACGAACTCTTGAATAGATCGATCCAAAAGAATAACTTTGAGGTGGTTTCGTACCCTACCATAATCTCTTTGTTTGTTCTCTGCTATTAGTGGCTTTGGAGTGACTCTTTGTTGCATGTTGAGGGATTGTTATATGATCTATCTATCTTATTATTGTTGAGAGAACTTGCACTAGTGAAAGTATGAACCTTAGGCCTTGTTTCCTATCATTGCAATACCGTTTATGCTTACTTTTATCATTAGTTACCTTGCTGTTTTTATATTTTCAGATTACAAATACCTATATCTACTATCCATATTGCACTTGTATCACCATCTCTTCGCCGAACTAATGCACCTATAAAATTTACCATTGTATTGGGTGTGTTGGGGACACAAGAGACTCTTTGTTATTTGGTTGCAGGGTTGCTTGAGAGTGACCATCTTCATCCTACGCCTCCTACGGATTGATAAACCTTAGGTCATCCACTTGAGGGAAATTTGCTACTGTCCTACAAACATGTGCACTTGCAGGCCCAACAACGTCTACAAGAAGAAGGTTGTGTAGTAGACATCAAGCTCTTTTCTGGCGTCGTTGCCGGGGAGGTGAGTGCTTGAAGGTATATCTTTAGATCTTGCAATCAAATCTTTTTGTTTCTTTTTTATCACTAGTTTAGTTTATAAAAGAAAACTACCAAAAAATGGAATTGAGTTTGTCTCATACGCTTCATCTTTTTAATATCTTTCGTGAGTTTGATGAAAAGGAAAATTGTGCTCAAGTGCTAGAAGAAGAAATCTATAGAATGTTTGATACTAAATCTTTGAATGATGAGCATTATTGCAATGTTGTTAGTATGACCTCCTTGAATATCCATAGTACTAATGATGATTGCACTAGTCATGATGAAAATATCTCTTATAAGCATGTCAACTTTTGTGGAGTGCATGTTTGCATGAACACACCAAATAGAGAAGATATATATTGCAAGAGGCATAAGCGTTTAGAAACTGAATTGTTGCAAGAAAAGTTAAATGGGAGTGCTGAAAATTTACACTTCCTTTGTCGTACTTGTGAACTATGCAATGAACATGGTCATCTACATCTCCTATGCAAATTATTTCATGATCGAACCGTGTCCAAACATTGTGATGATTTTATTTCCCTTGCACATTACAATGAACTTAGTTTACTATTGGGTTATGAAGAATTGGAACGTTTAATTAAGGACCTTCCAGAATTTGCCCATAAGAAATTCCTTGATATTGATCTAGAGAAGATTTTGTGTATTGTGCGGTGAATTGCATTGAAAATACTTATATTGCCAATTACATAAAGAAAGAAAGCAAATAGAAGATGATGACAATACTAATGAAAGGGAAGAGACTTCCCTATATCCTCCTATTATTTCTTATGATGAATCAGGTAACGAGGAGGAGCTTTCTATTCAACCAATCTCGTCAATAAGGAGCAACAAAGGTAGAAAGGTATCCCTCCCAAATGATATTGCTCCTACTACTCATTGTGATGATGATAATTGCTATACTATTGGTGCTATCCATATTTTTAATGATGAGAGTGATTATGCTTATGATATGGAAGGGCCCAAGCTTGGGGAAGCTATGTTTGATGAGGGTGAAATATTTGAGAATATATTTGCTGAAATTAATGTTTGTCCCAAGCTTTGGGATGCTATGTTTAATGAAGATGATATTTTTAGCATCCCAAGTTTTGATATGCAAAGTTGTTATGATGGTAGCATGCCTCTTACCTATGATGATTATATTGATAAAAGTGGGTTTGGAAGAGTTTCAACTTTAGGAAGTAGTGATCCCACTATTTTGGAGGATGTTGAATTTTATTGTGATGAATACGAAAGTGGATTTGTAAGAGTTTCAACTTTATTTAGTGATTCCACTATCTTGGGAGAGGTTTCAATCGATTATGATGAGAACGAAGTTGCTACTTATGATGATTATTGTGATGAAACTTATGCTATAAAAAGTAGTGATGATTATATTTATAAAACTTGTCATGATTATGTTTACCCTTTTTCTGAACATTACTCTTTTAATGTGGAAACAATTTTTAGTGTTCAAGTCTCTTATGATACTCTCACTATTCCGAATGAGAAGAATTTTGCTTATGTGGAGAGTAGTAAATTTTCTATGCTTGTAGATCATGAAAAGAATGATTTAGGTGCTGGTTATATTGTTGAATTCATTCATGATGCTACTGAAAATTATTATGAGGGGGGAATATATGCTTGTAGGAATTGCAATAATGTCAAGTTTCCTCTCTATGTGTTGAAAATCTCGAAGTTATGCATGTTTTACCTTCCTATGCTAGTTGATTATTGTTCCCATAAGTTGTTTGCTCACAAAATCCCTATGCATAGGAAGTGGGTTAGACTTAAATGTGCTAGTCATATGCTTCATGATGCTCCCATTATGTTTCAATTCTTATCTTTTACGTGAGCATCATTGTCATCATCATGCCTAGCTAGAAAGGCATTAAAGAAAAGCACTTGTTGGGAGACAACCCAATATTTAACCTTACTGTTTTTGTGTGTTCACATGATTATGCTACTGTAATAATCATGTTTTATATCTTTTGTTTCAATAAAGTGCCAAGTAAGACCTTTAGGATAGCTTACGGTGATAGTTGTGTTGATCCTGCTGAAAATCAGAAACTTTTGCACCCATTACATTAGTTTTGTTAATTCACAGAAATGTGATTCTGATCTGATTCATTTTGATCTGGATTGGTAAACGAATTTCTCAGGACTTCCTAATTTGGTAGAATTTCTGGAGTTCCATAAGTATACATTTGATACAGATTACTACAGACTGTTCTGTTTTTGACAGATTCTGTTTTTCGTGTATTGTTTGCTTATTTTGATGCATCTATGGCTAGTATTAAGTGGTATGAACCATATAGAAGTTGGAATAAAGTAGATATTACACCAATATGAATTTAGAATGAGTTCATTACAGTACCTAAGTGGTGGTTTGTAGGACCTTGAAGTATGTCTAGAGGGGGGGTGATTAGACTACTTGACCAATTAAAAACTTAACCTTTTCCCAATTTTAGAGTTTGGCAGATTTTAGCTATCTTAGGACAAGTCAAGCAATCATCACACAATTCAAGCAAGCATGCAAAGAGTATATAGGCAGCGGAAATTAAAGCATGCAACTTGCAAGCAAGTAAAGGGAAGGGTTTGGAGGATTCAAACGCAATTGGAGACACAGATGTTTTTGGCGTGGTTCCGATAGGTGGTGCTATCGTACATCCACGTTGATGGAGACTTCAACCCACGAAGGGTAACGGTTGCGCGTGTCCATGGAGGGCTCCACCCACGAAGGGTCCACGAAGAAGCAACCTTGTCTATCCCACCATGGCCGTCGCCCATGAAGGACTTGCCTCACTAGCGGTAGATCTTCACGAAGTAGGCGATATCCTTGCCCTTACAAACTCCTTGGTTCAACTCCACAATCTTGTCGGAGGCTCCCAAGTGACACCTAGCTAATCTAGGAGACACCACTCTCCAAGAAGTAACAAATGGTGCGTTGATGATGAACTCCTTGCTCTTGTGCTTCAAATGATAGTCTCCCCAACACTCAACTCTATCTCATAGGATTTGGATCTGGTGGAAAGAAGATTTGAGTGGAAAGCAACTTGGGGAAGGCTAGAGATCAAGATTCATATGGTAGGAATGGAATATCTTGGCCTCAACACATGAGTAGGTGGTTCTCTCTCAGAAATGGTAAGTTGGAAGTGTAGGTTTAGTCTGATGGCTCTCTCCACGAATGAAGAGGAGGTGGAGGGGTATATATAGCCTCCACACAAAATCTAACCGTTACACACAACTTACCAAACTCGGTGGGACCGAATTAGTAAACTCGGTCAGACCGATTTAGCAAACCTAGTGACCGTTAGGATTTTCGGTGGGACTGACATGCAACTCGGTGAGACCGATTCGGTTAGGGTTAGCGCATAACGTAATCTCGGTAAGACCGATTACACAAACTCGGTGAGACCGATTTTGGTAATAAGCTTTCCAAAGAGTTGGTCAGGTAAACTCGGTGGGACCGATTTGCTCTTTTTGGTGAGACCGAAATGTTACAAAAGGGAAACAGAGAATTTACATTGCAATCTCGGTGGGACCGATCGCTCACTTCGGTTAGACCGAAACGTTACGAAGGGAAACAGAGAGATTACAATCCCATCTCGGTGAGACCGAGATCCCTATCGGTAAGACCGATTTGCCTAGGGTTTGTGGCAGTGGCTATGACTTTCAAACTCGGTGGCGCCGGATAGAAAGAATCGGTGTGACCGATTTTGGCTTTAGGTTTAGGTCATTTGTGGATGTGAGAAAGTAGCTGAGGGTTTTGGAGCATATCCCCAAGCACATGAAGCAAGAGGCTCATTAAGCAACACCTCATCCCTCCTTGATAGTATTGGCTTTTCCTATAGACTCAATGTGATCTTGGATCACTAAAATATAAAATGAAGAGTCTTGAGCTTTTGAGCTTGAGCCAATCCTTTGTCATTAGTGTTTTGAGGGATCCACTTTCATCATCCATGCCATGCCATTCATTGAGATTTCCTGACATAATGGTCTTGTAATAGCATTAGCTCAATGAGCTATATGTTGTTATGAATTACCAAAACCACCTAGGGATAGTTGCACTTTCAATCTCCCCCTTTTTGGTAATTGATGACAACATATAGATCAACGCTTCGACAAATGATGATAAGATTTAACAACATCGTCGCTTTGAGAAGTACATGTGATAAGCAAGAGCTCCCCCTAAATTTGTGCATAGTTTAAGATTTGCTTTGGACTGCAAATGCACAAGGAATTAGGCTCATGGGTTACTCTTCCATGTCACATACATCTTGGTGGAGCGCTCAAAATAATAAAGATTGAATACATGCACTCATCACCAAGCAAAGTGAATGATCACATAGGATAGATAAGATAATATCATCAAACATCAAACATGCATAAGTGTAGCTTATGATCAAACACATGATCATCAATGTCTCACAAGAATAGCATAGTATCTCAAGCAATCAAAAGCAAACAAGTTTAACCACCAAAGCAAAGCAAGAGAGAACAAAAGAACCACTCTCTCTCTCTCGAAGCCTATGATCTATACATTTTTCTCCCCCTTTGGCAACAAGTTACCAAAATTTTCATAGAAAATGCATAGTGCTAGATCGACTCTCAGGCTTGATCTTCATGTGGTGGTGTCCGGATAACTCCAAGAACGAAGGCTTCAGTTGAAGTAGATGGAGCTGGAGGAGTTGATGCTGGAGCTGGTTGCACTGGAGCTGTAGGGGCTGTAGCTGGTGCAGATGATGTGGCTCTGTCTGTCACAGGCACTGCAACTGACCTCTGGGCTCTAGGCACTCTGGCAAATACATTAGTGGTAGTCTTGCCCTGCCTCTCCTGCATGTCATCCTGGAGCTGCTCCACAACTGACTGAATCTCAGTTACCTTGACATCTAGATCATGGAATTTTAGTTCCATGATTCTTTCCAAGCTCTCCTGATTTCGAGTGAGGGTGGCCAATCCCTTCTCAATCCTCAGAGTTGATGCTATCAAGTAACCAAGCTGCTCCTGCTTGTTCTTCAAGAAATACTCAGATGCCTCCTCTTGAGTTGGCATCTTGGCAGCCTTCTCTTTCCTTGCCTTCTCCTTCTTCTCTTGAGCTTGTACTGATGATGGATCATTCTCATTCATGACAACCTGATTGTCCTCAAAATCTGGATAGAGAGGAAAATGTTCCTTATCCAATAGATATTTTCCTGTGCCCATCTTTGAGTTAATCAACTCCTGAATCTGAGGGGCATATCCACAACTCCTCTTCTGGTTTGCTGTAGTCCTCTTAATGGTCTCTACCATAAGGCTCACGACCTTGAATTTCTGAGGCACATCAAACAAATGCAACATGTTGATTGCATGCCCTCTGATCATGTTGTGGTCACCAGACTTAGGCAATAGAGTGTGCCTTAGGATCCAATTGATAGTTGGCAGCCCTGACAGAAGATAGTGGACTGATCCAAACTTATGTGTCTCTACAGCTTTGTCTGGGATCTCCTTGTACATGTGTGCCATGGAATTGTGGTCCATCTTCTTCTTGGCATAGACATCCAAGTCATCTTCATTTTCCTTTGGGGCATTGATCAGTTTTGCCCATTCTTCAACTGTTGACTGGTACCTTGTACCTCCAGACATCCAAACTATCCTCCCATCTAGATAGAAGTGTGATGTGGAGTAGAATTGCATAATGAGTTCATCATTCCAGTTGGTGAGCTTTTGCCCAACAAAATCTGCAACTCCACAAGCAACAAAACTGTCTTGCACCCCAGGATAGTGTTCTTCATTGTCTTTCATGTAGGTCCAGTCGACCCACCTCATATCACACACTATGGGCATCTTGTCCAACAAGGTTGTCTCATAGAAGTCCCGTTGTTCCTTTGTATGGAACCTGTAATCAACAACAGTTCTTCTCCTTATGGCATATGAATCTGTCAGCCTCCATAGCCTCAACCCTGAGTCTCTTCTGATGTTCATGTCCTCAGCCACAGGATGGGCATCATTGTGGTCTGGTATCTTGGGCTTGAGCTTCCTCAGAACTTGTCCTTCTTCATCTTCCTCATCAGCAACTTCAGGCACTGGGGCCTTGTTCTTCTCAGCAGCTGGAATACTCCTGGTATTCCTCTTTGGTGCAAGCTTGGCCTTGGGGGCAGCTTTGGGTGCTTCCTTGGGCTTTGATGTTGCAGCCCCTGATCTAATAGCATCACCCATAAGCTTTGGTGCCTTGGGTGCTGGTGCAGTAACCTCTTCTTCCTCTTCAGAGTCTCTTCTCATTGAGGGTTTTCCAAGAACCTGGGCAGTAGTGGTTCTTGCTCTCTTCTTCTTCTTATCCTGAGCAGCTTCATCTTCTGATTCAATTGTAAACTTCATAGTTTCTCCAGTGGGAACCTTCTTGGATTTGGAAGTTGTGACTTTCTTTGCAGGTGCCTCTTTGGGTTCAGGCACTTAGATCCTCTGACCTTTAGCATAGGTGTCCTCTTGGCAGGAACCTTCCTATTGAGTCCAGGCTTGGTGTTCTTTGCTGAGCATACTCCTTTTTGAGCACTACCTTCTTGGAGGTAGCCTCATCTTCAGCTGCCACATAGTCCTCATCCTCAGAATCTGAGGTTCTTTTCTTCCTTTGCCTGGTGGCAGCTTTAGACAAATTGCTTGGAGTGCTTCTGCTGCCTTCATCTGAAGTGCTAGAGGGACTAGTGCCCTCACTCATGTGAATCTGCTCTTCTGACCTGTTCTGGCTGTCACTCTGGTCTGACATGCTGCAAACACTGACTGCTGACCCTATGAACAGTTATAGATGAGATAGAGAGGATGAGAATCACAAAATGCAGAGATTTTTGTAAAAGAATGATTCAAAAATTCAGTTTTAGTTTTCCACATAAAGCATTTTGGATCAACCGATTTTCAAACTCGATGATACCGAAGCAGCTTTGGAACCTAAACTGATGAACTCAATTGGACCGAGTCACAGTTCGGTGGCACCGAGACTGCTAGGGTTTCACAAAGTCCTAAAATTGGTCTCACCGATTAGCAATTCTCGGTCAGACCGAGAGTTACTAGTGCAATGGCATAAGCTAAATCGGTGGGACCGAGTTTTTCAACTCGGTGGGTCCGAGATGGTTTCGGCGGAAACCTAACCCTAAAATTTCGAATCACATCTAATCTATGGATTGCATTGACTGGATAGGAGTGTTTCAATCGTGGCAAGAATCAATAAGAACACAATCTGCCAGGAATCGGACGAGGATAGCACAGTGATCGAGTCCATACCCTAGCTTGGCGATGAACTCGCTACGGCGGCAATGGCGGGGGTGAAATCCGTGGACGGCGGCGGAGACCAGCGACAGGAGGCGGCTGACGACGAGGAGACGATCCGGAGACCCTGATGGCAGAGCGAGCTATTGCGCGGGCGAAGAGGTTCGGAGAAATTTCCAAATTTTTGCCCGTGACTATATATAGCCCGACCCTGTCGGTGTGACCGAGTGGAACAACTCGGTGGCACCGAGATGCATAACTGTGTACTGTTACAGCAACTCGGTGTGACCGAAAGGTTCAAATCGGTTGCACCGAGATTGAAAACCTAGATCGACTTAATGATCTCGGTAGGACCGAAATGGAGGAATCGGTCAGACCAAGAATCACAAAGAAGTTTTGGAAGTTTAAGTCTATGACGAATCGGGGACTCCGAGTGCTCCTCACACAGAGTGGTTCGAATCTGACTTGATCAAATTTTGTGATGTAGCATGAATAGAGTTTGAGACGAGAAAAGCATAGATAGCTAGAGAAGGTTCTTAGGCATTCTTGTCCATCCACTTGGCTAAAAGAAAAAGAAGCCAATCAATCAAAACAACAAGTGGATGTCCTTGAATGAGTAAAATATGCACCAACATGCTCACACAATAATATGGCAAATGAAATATGTGGCAAAACATGCACAACCAATTCTACCATCTATCAACCAATTGGCGATGACTAGGTCATCTATATATGAGTATATTGACTTAGGAGTCAAATGGAAACATTTGATCATAGGTCATACTCATCGTTTAAGCTCAAGTGGGGTTACCACTTTTTACATAATGCATTGATGTGTTCACACCATTAGAGTTGCTTTGACTCAATTCTTAGAGTTAAGCTCCCCCTAGATGTGAGATCCCCTTTTAGAGGGATGAACTAACCTTGGGTTTTGTCGATGATGACTTCATGTAGGTGTTGAAGATGTGGATGCTCGATGTTGATGTAGATCATTTGGAGCAATCCTTTGGAGTGAGTTGCACTTTCAACTTACCTACATGGGTTAGTCCCACAAGGAACAAACAATGATATCCATAGACATAGAGTGATGCACACACATGATGATGTCCATGAAATCATTAGGTTACCTTGTCCCTTGCCTTACCAACATGAGGGTTTGTGACTCCTTGAACTAGTGCAAGATGTGGAAGTTGATTGCACTTGTTCTTGCCATAATGATATGAGTGAAGAATGTTGGCGGAGTCACCCTCAAGAACTCTCTAGTTCTTCTTCTTCGGGATCCACATCATCTTGATGGGAATCCTTGGAGTTGTAGTTGTACTTGATGAAGTAGAACTTGACGTAGTCTTGGGAACCCACTTGAACGAGGCCTTAGGTGCTTCTTCAAATGCATCAATCTCTTCTTGAAGCTTGTCCTTGCCTTTGTTCTTGTGGTCTTGTGGTGGAAGATCATCTTGTGCTTGTGTTCCTTTGAAAGAAGTAGGATCATACTTCTCTTGTTGAGGAACAAACTTCGTCTTGGGGTATTGATCTTCTTCCCACTCAACTCCATTGGCATTGAACTTTCGTTCAAAACCAACACCTTGATTCTTCCGGTGCCTTCCTTGCTCGCGTACAATTTCCTCGAATTGCTTACTCCCGGCAAGGCTCTTGTAAACACCTTTCTCTATAATTCCCTTCAATAAGCTATTTTCTTGCTCAAGTGTAACTTGGCTAAGAGAATCATTAGTGGAATCAAGAGAACTACTAGAAGCAACAATATTGGATTTGACATTATTATTGTTACTACTAGAGGAAGGATCTTTCTTGTACTTGTTACTAGACTTGACTTGAGGCATGTAAGTAGATAAGAGTAAACGCTTGGCAATGTAAGAAGAACTTTTGTTACGGAGATCATCATTGATTGCTTTTAAGAACTCATGCTCTTGCTCAAGATTGAGCTTTTCAAAGTGTAACTTCTCATGAGCCCTTAAAAGTTCTCGATGATCTTCGAAGATAGTTTCATGAGCTAACTTAAGAGTGTTTAGTTCTTTAGTTAGAAGCTCAATCTTCTCCTTATCATTGTCATTCGTTTTATCTTGATTAGCATGATTAATTGACGTTTCATCATAGTATCCATCACTAGAGTTGTCAACAAGTAAATCATCATCCACAAGCAAGTCATCTTCATCACTATCGAAATCAACATACTCAGGATGTGTTACCTTTGGACCTTTGGCCATGAAGCATCTTACAATTCTTTCATTTGGTGAATCAAATATGTCGTAGGAGTTGGTTGACACAAGTGCTAGACCGGCAACACCTTCATCTTGAGTATATTCGGAGTCGGAGTGATAGCTTCTCTCGGAGTGATTGTCGGAGTCGGAGCCGGATACCCACTCACCAACATGAGCTTGATGTCTTCGTTTTGTGTAGCTCCTTGATGACTTGTCCTTCCTTTCCGAATCCTTGCTTCTCCGTGAGGGTCTTCGTTCATAACGATCATCCCTACTCCTCTCTCTCGATGGTGATTCTTCTCTTTTGCTTCTTCTTTTTGGAGAATCTTCTCTTCTTTTGTAGGGTGCCATACACTCATTGGAATAGTGTCCGGGTCTTCCACAATTGTAGCAATTTCGCTCTCGGCTAGAAGATCTTTTGTCATTGTAAGACCTTGACTTGGAGCTTCTTTATTTGCTTCTACTCTTGTAGAATTTGTTGAAGTTCTTCACCATTAAGCTCAATTCTTCATTGAAGGTTTATTTCTCACTTGATGATGTGGGAGCTTCACATGAGGCTTTGTAAGCACCACTTGACTTGTTGTGAAGTTCCTCCTTAACCTTGAGTGACATCTCATGAGCAACAATTCTTCCAATGACTTCCATTGGCTTGAGATCTTTGTAGTTTGGCATCATTTGGATCAATGTGCACACGGTATCATACTTTCCATCCAATGCTCTTAGGATCTTCTTGATGATGAATCTGTCGGTCATCTCTTCACTCCCTAAGCCAGCAATCTCATTTGTGATAAGTGCAAGCCTAGAGTACATTTCAGCGACACCTTCACCATCCTTCATTTTGAACTTGTCAAGCTAACTTTGGAGCACATCCAACTTGGATTCCTTGACGGAGTCGGTACCTTCATGCATATTAATCAAAGTATCCCAAATTTCCTTTGCATTCTCAAGACGGCTGATTTTGTTGACTTCTTCGGGGCACAATCCGTTGAAGATGATATCACAAGCTTGAGCGTTGTATTGCAGCATCTTCAATTCTTCCGCATTAGCTTCACGGTTCGGCTCTCTCCCATCAAAGAATTCACCTTGCAAGCCAATACAAATAATTTCCCAAACGGCGCGGTTATGTCCAAGAATATGCATTTTCATCTTATGCTTCCAACTAGCAAAATTAGTACCATCAAAGTAAGGACCTCTACGGTGATAATTTCCCTCACTAGACGCCATACTCTCCTAGGTTGTGAAACAAAGGCTATGACCACCAAAAGCTATGGAAATCAAAGCAAATGGAGACCAAAGCTCTGATACCACTTGTAGGACCTTGAAGTATGTCTAGAGGGGGGTGATTAGACTACTTAACCAATTAAAAACTTAACCTTTTCCCAATTTTAGAGTTTGGCAGATTTTAGCTATCTTAGGACAAGTCAAGCAATCATCACACAATTCAAGCAAGCATGCAAAGAGTATATAGGCAGCGGAAATTAAAGCATGCAACTTGCAGGAAAGTAAAGGGAAGGGTTTGAAGGATTCAAACGCAATTGGAGACACGGATGTTTTTGGCGTGGTTCCGATAGATGGTGCTATCGTACATCCACGTTGATGGAGACTTCAACCCACGAAGGGTAATGGTTGCGCGAGTCCACGGAGGGCTCCACCCACGAAGGGTCCACGAAGAAGCAACCTTGTCTATCCCACCATGGTCGTCGCCCACGAAGGACTTGCCTCACTAGCGGTAGATCTTCACGAAGTGGGTGATCTCCTTGCCCTTACAAACTCCTTGGTTCAACTCCACAATCTTGTCGGAGGCTCCCAAGTGACACCTAGCCAATCTAGGAGACACCACTCTCCAAGAAGTAACAAATGGTGCGTTGATGATGAACTCCTTGCTCTTGTGCTTCAAATGATAGTCTCCCCAACACTCAACTCTCTCTCATAGGATTTGGATCTGGTGGAAAGAAGATTTGAGTGGAAAGCAACTTGGGGAAGGCTAGAGATCAAGATTCATATGGTAGGAATGGAATATCTTGGCCTCAACACATGAGTAGGTGGTTCTCTCTCAGAAATGGTAAGTTGGAAGTGTAGGTTTAGTCTGATGGCTCTCTCCGCGAATGAAGAGGAGGTGGAGGGGTATATATAGCCTCCACACAAAATCTAACCGTTACACACAACTTGCCAAACTCGGTGGGACCGAATTGGTAAACTCGGTCAGACCAATTTAGCAAACCTATTGACCGTTAGGATTTTCGGTGGGACTAACATGCAACTCGGTGAGACCGATTCGGTTAGTGTTAGCGCATAACGTAATCTCGGTAAGACCGATTACACAAACTCAGTGAGACCGATTTTGGTAATAAGTTTTCCAGAGAGTTGGTCAGGTAAACTCGGTGGGACCGATTTGCTCTTTTCGGTGAGACCGAAATGTTACAAAAGGGAAACAGAGAATTTACATTGCAATCTCAGTGGGACCGATCGCTCACTTCGGTTAGACCGAAACGTTACGAAGGGAAACAGAGAGATTACAATCCCATCTCGGTGAGACCGAGATCTCTATCGGTAAGACTAATTTGCCTAGGGTTTGTGGCAGTGGATATGACTTTCAAACTCGGTGGCGTTGGATAGAAAGAATCGGTGTGGCTGATTTTGGCTTTAGGTTTAGGTCATTTGTGGATGTGAGAAAGTAGCTGAGGGTTTTGGAGCATATCACCAAGCACATGAAGCAAGAGGCTCATTAAGCAACACCTCATCCCTCCTTGATAGTATTGGCTTTTCCTATAAACTCAATGTGATCTTGGATCACTAAAATATAAAATGAAGAGTCTTGAGCTTTTGAGCTTGAGCCAATCCTTTGTCATTAGTATTTTCAGGGATCCACTTTCATCATCCATGCCATGCCATTCATTGAGCTTTCCTGAAATAATGGTCTTGGAATAGCATTAGCTCAATGAGCTATATGTTGTTATGAATTACCAAAACCACCTAGGGATAGTTGCACTTTCATGGTTGTATTTTCTTATACTAACGGAGCTTACGAGTTTTCTGTTGAGTTTTATGTTGTGGAGTTTTCAAGTTTTGGGTAAAGATTCAATGGACTATGGAATAAGGAGTGGCAAGAGCCTAAGTTTGGGGATGCCCAAGGAACCTCAAGGTAATATTCAAGGACAACCAAGAGCCTAAGCTTGGGGATGCCCCGGATGGCATCCCCTCTTTCGTCTTCGTTCATCGGTAACTTTACTTGGAGCTATATTTTTATTCACCACATGATATGTGTTTTTCTTGGAGCGTCATTTTATTTTGTTAGTATTTGCTTTAAGTTATTTAGAATAATGTTTTGCATCTTTATTTTCAATAAAAATGTCAAGGATAGCCTTTACCATGCTTATTTTGCTGCTATACATGTTGCTGTTTCAAAACAGAAAGTTTACCGCTGTTGCAAAAATTCCCTAGATAAGTCAGAGAATGATATAATGTTGAAACCTTTTGCATAATGAGCTACGATAAATTTACTACAGTGGGAATTTTATCTCATAATTTTTGGAGTTAGGTAAGTATGATGAATCTTGCATTCTTTACAGACTATACTGTTTTGACAGATCGCTGTTATGGTTGCATTGTTTGCATATGTTTACTTGTTTAATGATTCTATTTGAGGATAGGAGTATTAAATATGAAGAGGCATTTAGTATGCAATGTTGAATAATAATTTTAGTGATTTGTTACAGTAGAAAATGATAAGGTTTTGCATTGGTTTATACTAACCTATCTCACGAGTTCTTGTTGAGTTTGGTGTGGATGAAGCTTTTGGTAAAAAGAGAAACCATGATATGAGAGGAATTAAGGAGACACAAAAGTTCAAGATTGGGGATGCCCAAGGCACCCCTAGATAATATTTCAAGAAGTCTCAAGCATCTAAGCTTGGGGATGCCCCGGTAGGCATCCCACCTTTCTTCTTCAATCACTATCGGTTAGTATCGGTTGAGCCTAAATTTTTGCTTCTTCACATGAGTTGTGCTATCCTTGCAATGTCATTTTATTTTGTTTTGCTTGCTGTTTGAATACAATACCAAGATCTGAAATTCTTAAATGAGAGAGAGTCTTCACATAGTTACATAATTATTTAGCTACTCATTGTTCTTCACTTATATCTTTTTGGAGTAGTTTGTCATTTACTCGTGTGCTTCACTTATATCCTATGAGTAAATGGTTGAATGAATTGATTGTCATAAATCTGAATTTATATATGTTTCATTTGCTTATCCCATGGGGAGTAATGACTTTACATCGAAGAAGTAGAGGTTGTAAATTTATTGAAGGTTAGCAAGCATTGTATTGGTCATTTTAACAATTCATGAAAGAGTATTGAAGGAAGAGAGATTCCACATATAAATATACTATCCTAGACATCTTTTATAATTGGGAGCACTCATTAAGTATGACATGCTAAAGAGTTGATGTTGGACAAGGAAGATAACATAATGGGTTATGTTTTCGCACATCTCAGTTAAAGTATATTGTCATGGATCTTCAAACATGTGGAGCTTACCTTCCCCCCTCATGTTAGCCAAAATTCCTTGCACCAAGTAGAGATACTACGTGTGCTTCAAAATATCCTTAAACCCAGTTTTGCCATGAGAGTCCATGCTACCTCTTGAGCACTACATTGGATTTCCCCGAAGAGAAGAGGATGATGCAGCAAAGTAGCGTAAGTATTTCCCTCAGTTTTTGAGAACCAAGGTATCAATCCAGTAGGAGAGCACGCACAAGTCCCTCGTACCTACACAAAACGATAGCAACTCGCAACCAACGCTTAGGGTTGTCAATCCCTTCACGGTCACTTACGAGAGTGAGATCTGATAGAGATAATATTTTTGGTATTTTTGATAGATAGATGCAAAGTAAAAAGTAAAAGGCAAAGTAAAAAAACAAAGCAAGTAAATAAAGTGATAGAGATTGATATGATGAGAATAGACCCGGGGGCCATAGGTTTCACTAGTGGCTTCTCTCAAGAGCATAAGTATTCTACGGTGGGTGAACAAATTACTGTTGAGCAATTGACAGAATTGAGCATAGTTATGAGTATATCTAGGCAATGATCATGTATATAGGCATAACATCCAAAACAAGTAGATCGAAACGATTCTACATCTACTACTATTACTCCACTCATCGACCGCTATCCAGCATGCATCTAGAGTATTAAGTAAAAACAGAGTAACGCCTTAAGCAAGATGACATGATGTAGAGGGATAAATTCATGCAATATGATAAAAAAAACCATCTTGTTATCCTCGATGGCAACAATACAATACATGCCTTGCAACCCTTTCTGTCACTGGGTAAGGACACCGCAAGATTGAACCCAAAGCTAAGCACTTCTCCCATTGCAAGAACTACCAATCTAGTTGGCCAAACCAAAAAGGATAATTCGAAGAGACTTGCAAAGATAACTCAATCATACATAAAAGAATTCAGAGAAGAATCAAATATTTTCCATAGATAATACTGGATCATAAACCCACAATTCATCGGTCTCAACAAACACACCGCAAAAAGAAGATTACATCGAATAGATCTCCACGAGAGAGGGGGAGAACATTGTATTGAGATCCAAAAAGAGAGAAGAAGCCATCTAGCTACTAGCTATGGACCCGAAGGTCTGAAGTAAACTACTCACACTTCATCGGAGGGGCTATGGTGATGATGTAGAAGCCCTCCATGGTGGATGCCCCCTCCGGTGGAGCTCCGGAACAGGCCCCAAGATGGCATCTCGTGGATACAGAAGGTTGCGGCGGTGGAATTAGGTTTTTGGCTCCTGTTCTGATCGTACGGGGATACGTAGGTATATATAGGAGGAAGGAGCACGTCGGTGGAGCGTCAGGGGGCCCACGAGGTAGGGGGCGTGCCTAGGGGGGCACCCTCCACCCTCGTGACCTCCTCTGGCACTTCTTGGAGTAGGGTCCAAGTCTCCTGGATCACGTTCGGTTGGAAAATCACGTTCCCAAAGGTTTCATTCCGTTTGGACTCCGTTTGATATTCCGTTTCTTTGAAAC
The DNA here is from genome assembly GCF_018294505.1 of Triticum aestivum. Taxonomy (NCBI): domain Eukaryota; kingdom Viridiplantae; phylum Streptophyta; class Magnoliopsida; order Poales; family Poaceae; genus Triticum; species Triticum aestivum. The sequence goes on along the minus strand of NC_057801.1, from coordinate 218,808,141 downwards.
ACTGAAATAGGCAAAAAACAGCAATTCTGGGCTGGGCCTCCGGTTAATAGGTTAGTCCCAAAAATAATATAAAAGTGGAAAATAAAGCCCAATATAGTCCAAAACAGTAGATAAAGTAGCATGGAGCAATCAAAAATCATAGATACGTTGGAGACGTATCAGTACACCATACCTACCTATGGATTGAGTAAGATCCTTCAAGTAAGTTGTCATCGGTGCAAGCAATAAAAATTGCTCTCTAAATATGTATGATCTTTTGGTGTGAAGAAAATAGCTTTATACGATCTTGTTATGGAAGCAATAAAGGCGACGGACTGCATAATAAAGGTCCATATACAAGTGGCAATATAAAGTGACGTTCATTCGCATTAAGATTTTGTGCATCCAACCCTAAAAGTGCATGACAACCTCTGCTTCCCTCTGCGAAGGGCCTATCTTTAACTTTATGTCTTTTACTTTTATGCAAGGGTCAAGGTGATCTTCACTTTTCCCTTTTTCATTTTATCCTTTGGAAAGCACCTCGTGTTGGGAAGATCCTGATATATATATCCAATTGGATGTAAGTTAGCATGAACTATTATTATTGACATCACCCAAAGGTGAATACGTTCGGAGGCAACACTATAAGCCCCTATCTTTCTCAGTGTCCGATTGAAACTCCATAACCATTAGTATTGCGTGAGTGTTAGCAATTGTAGAAGACTATATGATAGTTGAGTATGTGGAGTTTGCTATTCCTAAAAATAAGATGAATTACAATTGTTTAATAACCAAGAATGAAGTTTGCTAGTTTTCAAGAAAGTTTATGGTCTATGCTTTGACATGTGAATTGCTTGTTACTTTATCGTGAGAAGTTTTATGAGATGAACTACTGTTATGACATATTATCATGCTAGAAAAGGTGGTTGAAATTATCATTGATCAAACTTGTGCACCTTCTAGTATTCACACTTCATAAATTCTTTCTTTTATCATTTACCTACTAGAGGACGAGTACGAATTAAGCTTGGGGATGCTGATACGTCTCCAACGTATCTATAATTTATGAAGCATTCATGCTATTTTATTATCTGTTTTGAATGATTACGGGCTTTATTTTACACTTTATATTACTTTTGGGACTAACCTACTAACTGGAGGCCTAGCCCATATTGTTGTTTTATTGCCTCTTTCAGTATTTCGAAGAAAAGGAATATCAAACGGAGTCCAAACGGAATGAAACCTTTGGGAGCGTGATTTTTAGGAAGAATATGATCCGGGAGACCTGGAGTTCACGTCAGAAGATCATCGAGGAGGCCACGAGACAGGGGGCGCGCCCACCCCCTGGGCGCGCCCTACCCTCTTGTGGGCCCCTTGAGGCTCCCCCGACCGACTTCTTTCGCCTATATAAGCCTACGCACCCTAAAAACATCAAAAAAGAAGATAGATCGGGAGTTCCGCCGTCGTAAGCCTCTGTAGCCACCAAAAACCTCTCAGGAGCCCATTCCAGCACCCTGGCCGGAGAGGGAACCCATCACCGGTGGCCATCTTCATCATCCCGGTGCTCTCCATGGCGAGGAGGGAGTAGTTCACCCTCGGGGCTGAGGGTATGTACCAGTAGCTATGTGTTTGATCTCTCTCTCTCTCTCTCTCTCTCTCTCTCATGTTCTCGACTTCACACGATCTTGATGTATCACAAGCTTTGCTATTATAGTTGGATCTTATGATGTTTCTCCCCCTCTACTCTCTTGTAATGGATTGCGTTTTCCCTTTGAAGTTATCTTATCAGATTGAGTCTTTAAGGATTTGAGAACACTTGATGTATGTCTTGTCGTGTTTATCTGTGGTGACAATGGGATATCACGTGCCACTTGATGTATGTTTTGGTGATCAACTTGCGGGTTTCGCCCATGAACCTATGCATAGGGGTTGGCACACGTTTTCGTCTTGACTCTCCAGTAGAACCTTTGGGGCACTCTTTGAAGTACTTTGTGTTGGTTGAATAGATGAATCTGAGATTGTGTGATGCATATCGTATAATCATGCCCACGGATACTTGAGGTGACAATGGAGTATCTAGGTGACATTAGGGTTTTGGTTGATTTGTGTCTTAAGGTGTTATTCTAGTACGAACTCTTGAATAGATCGATCCGAAAGAATAACTTTGAGGTGGTTTTGTGCCCTACCATAATCTCTTTGTTTGTTCTCCGCTATTAATGGCTTTGGAGTGACTCTTTGTTGCATGTTGAGGGATTGTTATATGATCTATCTAGGTTATTATTGTTGAGAGAACTTGCACTAGTGAAAGTATGAACCTTAGGCCTTGTTTCCTATCATTGCAATACCGTTTACACTTACTTTTATCATTAGTTACCTTGCTGTTTTTATATTTTCAGATTACAAATACCTATATCTACTATCCATATTGCACTTGTATCACCATCTCTTCGCCGAACTAGCGCACCTATACAATTTACCATTGTATTGGGTGTGTTGGGGACACAAGAGACTCTTTGTTATTTGGTTGCAGGGTTGCTTGAGAGTGACCATCTTCATCCTACGCCTCCTACGGATTGATAAACCTTAGGTCATCCACTTGAGGGAAATTTGCTACTGTCCTACAAACCTGTGCACTTGTAGGCCCAACAACGTCTACAAGAAGAAGGCTGTGTAGTAGACATCAAGGAAATCATCACCGGTGGCCATCTTCACCTGGCCATATTCATGTTGCTACTGAAAATTATTATGAGAGAGGAACTTATGATCCATGATGCTCTTGTTATGTTTCAATCCTTATCTTTTATGCGAGCATCATTGAAATCATCATGCCTAGCTAAAATGCATTAAATAAAAGCGCTTGTTGGGAGACAACCCAACCCTTTTACCTACTGTTTTTGTGTGTTCACATGATTAGGCTACTGTAGTAATCATGTTTTATTGCTTTCGTTTCAATAAAGTGCCAAGTAAGACCTTTGGGATGGTCTATGGTGATAGTTGATTTGATCTTGTTGAAAAACACAAACTTTTGTGCTCAGGAAAATAATTCTTATTTTTAACAGAAACATGATAAAAGGCTGATTCATTTTGCAGAAGATTAATATACAAATTGCCCATGTTATCCTAATTTTTCAGAATTTTTGGAGTAGCAGAAGTATGGTTGGAGTACAGATTACTACAGACTGCTCTGTTTTTACAGATTCTGTTTTCAATGCATAGTTTGCTTGTTTTCTAGTTTCTATGGCTTATATTGCTCAATATGAATTGTGGAAATGATATGCTACAGTGGGCATTGTGTGGAAACAATTATGATTCTTGTCTTTGACAGTACCAAATTGAAATGGTTTGCTCTTTATCATACTAACCTATCTCACGAAGCTCGATTGAGTTTTGTGTGATTGAAGTTTTTCAAGTTTTGGGTGAGATATTGTAACGTCCCGGATGTAACATTCCATAATTGTAACTCCAACTCTTGCCATTTTCGGCAGTGTTATATGTTATATCCTCCGTGGTTGGGTTTTGTCCTCGTTTTTGTTTTTTGTCTTGTCATATTTCTTTTTGCCACTTATTGTTGCATCTTGGCCTCATCATAGTGTTGCACTTGTGCTTCTTGTCATGGTGCATGTCATCATGCTCATCTTGTACATTGTGTGTTTCATGCATGTTATGTTATTGCTTGACCCATGTGTGATCCATGCATGACCACCTCCTTGCATCACCTCTCCCCTCCTCCTCTTTCTTTTATTTGGCAAGTGCCATTTTCCCTACTCCATTAATCTTCAAAACTTCCTCACAATTCAGACATCATGTCCTAAACCTCTCTGTCAAATGTCAGCCTTATCTAAGTTGTTTTGGTTAGGGTTTAAAATGGTTCAAGTTTGGATTTAATTCAAACTTGAATTATTTTACTTCCTTTAAAAAAAGTCCAAACCAATTTTATTAAATAGAGGACAATTCCAGGAGCTTGAGCATATTTTCATTATTCTCAAACTTTTCGCCATTTCCCCTGTGCTTTTGTTTTTCATTTGTTGTTTGAGGAAAAAGGAAGGAAGCAGTAGCAAGGGCAGCCAGCAGCTCCAGCAGCCTACCTGGGCCTCGGCCACCAGGCCGGCCCAACTAACCCCACGCCAGTAGGCCCAGCGCGCCAGCCAGCCCGCTCAGCCACCCGCGCCCGCCTCTTCCTTTTCTCACCCACGCGCGCGCCAACCCCTGCTAGCCTCTAGCCACGTGGACACTCTGGCCCCGCTAGTCAGCGTCTCCCTGTAGCACCACACCCACCTTTTCCCCCTCCTCTCGCCGTCGCCATGGGAACCGTGAGCACGAGCGCGTCAACGTGCTCCACCATCTCGCCCTAGCACCTTTTAAACCCCTCTCCTTGCCTTGCTGCTCCGCTATGGTTCCCTCTTCCCCTCACTGCCGCGGCCAGGCCACCTAACCCACCAGATCCGCTGTTCTCCACCGTGCCCGAGCGCATCTGAGAGCACGGCCTCGTCGCCAGCGTGTACCCCTCCGACCTCCGCCTCGCCAACCATGTCCCTCGTCTTCCCCGACGTTGACTACGTCCCCATCGTCGTCTACGTGGATCCGAGAACCCCTGCAACGACCTCTGCTTCCTCGTCTACGACTCCGGCCGCCGTACGTGTTCGATCGCCGCCATCGCCGTCTACGTCTACCTCCCGACAAACCAAGCGCTCCACCGTGCTTGTGGTGAGCACACGCATCTCCCCGTCCTCCCCCCCTTGATTTCATGCTCTAGCCGCGTCCGCCGCGAGCGCCCGAACCCATCACCATTGAACCTCGCTCCGGCGAGTGCTACTACCACCGTAGGCCCTCCGCGCGTGTCCTTTGTGTTCGCCGAACCGCGTAGTGTCAACCAGTGCATGCAGCTCCTCGCCTAGGCTGTTGCATGCCGCGTTCGTCTCCGCCATCGTCATCTCTGTCACCTCATCGCCGGCGTCGCTCCCGTCGTCGTACGGTGTCGTTCTTGTCATGCGCGTGTGCGGGATCCCCTGGCGACCCTATTGCACCCTTCCGCCGCTTCTCTAGGCCACCAGAACTACTCCGACGAGGCCTCCGCCGTGCTCTGCTTGTTGGGGAACGCAGTAATTTCAAAAAAATTCCTACGCACACGCAAGATCATGGTGATGGCATAGCAACGAGAGGGGAGAGTGTTGTCCATGTACCCTCGTAGACCGTAAGCGGAAGCGTTAGCACAACGCGGTTGATGTAGTCGTACGTCTTCACGATCCGACCGATCCAAGCACCGAACGTACGACACCTCCGAGTTCAGCACACGTTCAGCTCGATGACGATCTCCGACCTCTGATCCAGCAAAGCTCCGAAGATGAGTTCCGTCAGCACAACGGCGTGGTGACGATGATGATGTTCTACCGGCGCAGGGCTTCGCCTAAACTCTGCGACGATATGAGCGAGGTGGAATATGGTGGAGGGGGGCACCGCACACGGCTAAGGAACGATCCGTAGATCAACTTGTGTGTCATGGGGTGCCCTCCTGCCCCCGTATATAAAGGAGCAAGGGAGGGGGTGGCCGGCCTAGGAGGAGGCGCACCAAGGAGGAGTCCTACTCCCACCGGGAGTAGGATTCCCCCCTTCCAAGTAGTAGGAGTAGGAGTCAAGGAAAGGGGGAAGAGAAGAGAAGGAAGGAGGGGGCGCAGCCCCTCCCCTTAGTCCAATTCAGACTAGGCCTTGGGGGGGGGGCGCCCAACCTCTCCTCTCTCTTTCCCGTAAAGCCCAATAAGGCCCATATACTCCCTGGCGAATTCCCGTAACTCTCCGGTACTCCAAAAAATACCCGAATCACTCGGAACCTTTCCGAACTTCGAATATAGTCGTCCAATATATCGATCTTTACGGCTCGACCATTTAGAGACTCCTTGTCATGTCTCCGATCTCATCCGGGACTCCGAACTCCTTCGGTACATCAAAACTCATAAACTCATAATATAACTGTCATCGAAACCTTAAGCGTGCGGACCCTACGGGTTCGAGAACTATGTAGACATGACCTAGAACTATTCTTGGTCAATAACCAATAGCGGAACCTGGATGCTCATATTGGCTCCTACATATTCTACGAAGATCTTTATCGGTCAAACTGCATAACAACATACTTTGTTCCCTTTGTCATCGGTATGTTACTTGCCCGAGATTCGATCGTCGGTATCCAATACCTAGTTCAATCTCGTTACCGGCAAGTCTCTTTACTCGTTATGTAATGCATCATTCCGTAACTAACTTCATTAGTTACATTGCTTGCAAGGCTTATAGTGATGTGCATTACCGAGAGGGCCCAGAGATACCTCTCCGACAATCGGAGTGACAAAACCTAATCTCGAAATACGCCAACCCAACATGTACCTTTGGAGACACCTGTAGTACTCCTTTATAATCACCCAGTTACGTTGTGACGTTTGGTAGCACCCAAAGTGTTCCTCCGGTAAACTGGAGTTGCATAATCTCATAGTTACATGAACATGTATAAGTCATGAAGAAAGCAATAGCAACATACTAAACAATCAAGTGCTAAGCTAACTGAATGGGTCAAGTCAATCACATCATTCTTCTAATGATGTGATCCCGTTAATCAAGTGACAACTCTTTTGTCCATGGCTAGGAAACATAACCATCTTTGATAAATGAGCTAGTCAAGTAGAGGCATACTAGTGACACTATGTTTGTCTATGTATTCACACATGTATTATGTTTCCGGTTAATACAATTCTAGCATGGATAATAAACATTTATCATGAAATAAGGAAATAAATAATAAATTTATTATTGCCTCTAGGGCATATTTCCTTCAGTCTCCCACTTGCACTAGAGTCAATAATCTAGTTCACATTGCCATGTGATTTAACACCAATATTCATATCTGTATATGATTAACACCCATAGTTCACATCGTCATGTGACCAACACCCAAAGGGTTTACTAGAGTCAATAATCTAGTTCACATCGCTATGCGATAAACACCCAAAGCGTACTAAGGTGTGATCATGTTTTGCTCGTGAGAGAAGCTTAGTCAACGGGTCTGTCATATTCAGAGCCGTATGTATTTTGCAAATATTCTATGTCTACAATGTTCTGCACGGAGCTACTCTAGCTAATTGCTCCCACTTTCAATATGTATCCAGATTAAGACTTAGAGTCATCTGGATCAGTGCCAAAACTTGTATCGACGTAACCTTTTATGACGAACCTTTTTGTCACCTCCATAATTGAGAAACATATCCTTATTCCACTAAGGATAATTCTGACCAATGTCCAGTGATCTACTCCTAGATCACTATTGTACTCCCTTGCCAAATAAAGAGTAAAGTATACAATAGGTCTGGTACATAGCATAGCATACTTAATAGAACCTATGACTGAGGCATTGGGAATGACTTTCATTCTCTTTTCTATTTTCTGCCGTGGTCGGGATTTGAGTCTTACTCAATTTCACACCTTTGCAACATAGGCAAGAACTCTTTCTTTGACTGCTCCATCTTGAACTATTTCAAAATCTTGCCAAGGTATGTACTCATTGAAAATCTTATCAAGCGTCTTGATCTATCTCAATAGATCTTGATGCTCAATATGTAAGTAGCTTTTACTGAGGTCTTTCTTTTAAAGAACTCTTTTTAAAACACTCCTTTATGCTTTGCAGAATAATTCTACATTATTTCCGATCAACAATATGTCATTCACATATACTTATCAGAAATGCTGTAGTGCTCCCACTCACTTTCTTGTAAATACAGGCCTTTCCAAAAGTCTGTATAAAACCATATGCTTTGATCAACTCATCAAAGCGTATATTCCAACTCCGAGATGCTTGCACCAGTCCATTGATGGATTGCTGGAGCTTGCACACTTTGTTAGCACCTTTAGGATTGACAAAACCTTCTGGTTGCATCATATACAACTCTTCTTTAAGAAAACCATTAAGGAATGCAGTTTTGACATCCATTTGCCCGATTTCATAAAATGTGGCAATTGCTAACATGATTCGGACAGACTTAAGCATCGCTACAGTTGAGAAAATCTCATTGTAGTCAACACCTTGAACTTGTCAAAAACCTTTTTTGTGACAAGTCGAGCTATGTAGATAGTAACACTACTATCAGCATCTGTCTTCCTCTTAAAGATCCATTTATACAATATGGCTTGCTGATCATCGGGCAACTCCACCAAAGTTCACACCTTGTTCTCATACATGGATCCCATCTCAGATTTCATGGCCTCCAGCCATTTTGCGGAATCTGGGCTCATCATCGCCTCCTCATAGTTCGTAGGTTCATCATGGTCTAGTAACATGACTTCCAGAACAGGATTACCATACCACTCTGGTGCGGATTGTACTCTGGAAGACCTACGAGGTTTTGTTGTAACTTGATCTGAAGTTTCATGATCATCATCATTAGCTTCCTCACTAATTGGTGTAGGAATCACTGGAACTGATTTCTGTGATGAACTACTTTCCAATTCGGGAGAAGGTACAAATTACCTTATCAAGCTCTACTTTCCTCCCACTCACTTCTTTCGAGAGAAACTCCTTCTCTAGAAAGGATCCATTTTTAGCAACGAATATCTTGCCTTCGGATCTGTGATAGAAGGTGTACCCAACAATTTCCTTTGGGTATTCTATGAAGACGCACTTCTCCGATTTGGGTTTGAGCTTATCAGGATGAAAAATTTTCACATAAGCATCGCATCCCCAAACTTTAAGAAACGACAACTTGGGTTTCTTGCTAAACCACAGTTCATATGGTGTCGTCTCAACGGATTTAGATGGTGCCCTTTTAACGTGAATGCAGCTGTCTCTAATGCATAACCCCAAAACGATAATGGTAAATCAATAAGAGACATCATAGATCGCACCATATCCAATAAAGTGCGGTTACGATGTTCGGACACACCATAATGTTGTGGTGTTCCAGGTGGCGTGAGCTATGAAACTATTCCACTTTGTTTTAGTTGAAGACCAAACTCGTAACTCAAATATTCGTCTCCGTGATCAGATCGCAGAAACTTTATTTTCTTGTTACGATGATTTTTCCACTTCACTCTGAAATTCTTTGAACCTTTCAACTATTTCAGACTTATGTTTCATCAAGTAGATATACGCATATCTGCTCAAATAATCTGTGAAGGTTAGAAAATAACGATACTTGCCACGAGCTTTCATACTCACTGGTCTGCATACATCAGTATGTATTATTTCCAACAAGTCAGTAGCTCATTCCATTGTTCCGAAGAACGGAGTTTTAGTCATCTTGCCCAAAAGGCACGGTTCGCAAGTATCAAATGATTCATAACCAAGTGATTCCGAAAATCCATCTTTATGGAGTTTCTTCATGCGCTTTACACCGATATGACCCAAACGGCAGTGCCACAATTAAGTTGCACTATCATTATTAACTTTGCATCTTTTGGCATCAATATTATGAATATGTGTATCACTACGATCGAGATCCAACAAACTATTTTCATTGGGTGTATGACCATTGAAGGTTTTATTCATGTAAACAGAACAACAATTATTCTCTGATTTTAAATGAATAACCGTATTGCAATAAACATGATCAAATCATATTCATGCTCAACGCAAACGCCAAATAACATTTATTTATGTTTAACACTAATCCCAAAAGTATAGGGAGTGCGCGATGATGATCATATCAATCTTGGAACTACTTCCAACACGCATCGTCACTTCCCCTTCAACTAGTCTCTGTTTATTCTGTAACTCCTGTTTCGAGTTACTAATCTTAGCAACCGAACAAGTATCAAATACTCATGGGCTACTATAAACACTAGTAAGGCACACATCAAACACCTGTATCTCAAATATACCCTTGTTCACTTTGCCATCCTTCTTATCCACCAAATATTCAGGGCATTTCCGCTTCCATTGACTATTTCCTTTGCAGTGTAAGCACTCAGTTTCAGGCTATGGTCCAGCTTTGGGCTTCTTCGCAGGAGTGACAACTTGCTTGTCTTTCCACTTGAAGTTCCCTTTCTTTCCCTTTGCCCTTCTCTTGAAACTAGTGGTCTTGTCAATCATCAATACTTGATACTCTTTCTTGATTTCTACCTTCGTCGATTTCAACATCACGAAGAGCTCGGGAATCGTTTTCGTCATCCTTTGCATACTATAGTTCATCACGAAGTTCTAGTAACTCAGTGATGGTGACTAGACAATTCTGTCAATCACTATCTTATCTGGAAGATTAACTCCCACTTGATTCAAGTGATTGAAGTACCCAGACAATCTGAGCACATGCTCACTAGTTGAGCGATTCTCCTCCATCTTTTAGCTATAGAACTTGTTGGAGACTTCATATCTCTCAACTCGGGTATTTGCTTGAAATATCAACTTGAATTCCAGGAACATCTCATATGGTCCATGACGTTCAAAACGTCTTTGAAGTCCCGATTCTAAGCCGTTAAGCATGGTGCACTAAACTATCAAGTAGTCATCATATTGAGCTAGCCAAACGTTCATAACGTCTGCATCTGCTCCTGCAATAGGTTTGTCACCTAGCGGTGCATCAAGGACATAATTCTTCTGCGCAGCAATGAAGATAAACCTCAGATCACGGATCCAATCCGCATCATTGCTACTAACATTTTTCAACACAGTTTTCTCTAGGAACATATCAAAATAAACATATGAAAGCAACAACGCGAGCTATTGATCAACATAATTTTGCAAAATACTACCAGGACTAAGTTCATGATAAATTTAAGTTCAATTAATCATATTACTTAAGAACTCCCACTTAGACAGACATCTCTCTAGTCATCTAAGTGATCACGTGATTCAAATCAACTAAACCATGTCCGATCATCACGTGAGATGGAGTAGTTTTCAATGGTGAACATCACTATGTTGATCATATCTACTATATGATTCACGCTTGATCTTTCGGCCTCCGTGTTCCGAGGCCATATCTGTATATGCTAGGCTCGTCAAGTTTAACCTGAGTATTCCGCGTGTGCAACTGTTTTGCACCCGTTGTATTTGAACGTAGAGCCTATCACACCCGATCATCACGTGGTGTCTCAGCACGAAGAACTTTCGCAACGGTGCATACTCAGGGAGAACACTTCTTGATAACTAGTGAGAGATCATCTTAAAATGCTACCGTCAAACAAAACAGAATAAGATGTATAACAGATAAACATCATATCCAATCAAAATATGAGATATGATATGGCCATGATCATCTTGCACCTTTGATCTCCATCTCCAAAGTACTGTCATGATCTCCATCGTCACCGGCACGACACCATGATCTTCATCATCTTGATCTATATCAATGTGTCGTCACATGGTCGTCTCGCCAACTATTGCTCTTGCAACTATTGCTATCGCATAGCGATAAAGTAAAGCAATTATTTGGCACTGCATCTTTATGCAACAAAGAGACAACCATAGGGCTTCTGCCAGTTGCCGATAACTTCAACAAAACATGATCATCTCATACAACAACTTATATCTCATCACGTCTTGACCATATCACATCACAACATGCCCTGCAAAAATAAGTTAGACGTCCTCTACTTTGTTGTTGCAAATTTTACGTGGCTGCTACGGGCTTAGCAAGAACCGTTCTTACCTACGCATCAAAACCACAACGATAGTTTGTCAAGTTGGTGCTGTTTTAACCTTCGCAAGGACCGGGCATAGCCACACTCGGTTCAACTAAAGTTGGAGAAACTGACACCCGCTAGTCACCTATGTGCAAAGCACGGTGGTAAAACCAGTCTCGCGTAAGCGTACGCGTAATGTCGGTCCGGGCCGCTTCATCCAACAATACCGCCGAACCAAAGTATGACATGCTGGTAAGCAGTATGACTTGTATCGCCCACAACTCACTTGTGTTCTACTCGTGCATATAACATCAACGCATAAAACCTAGGCTCGGATGCCACTGTTGGGGAACGTAGTAATTTCAAAAAAATTCCTACGCACGCGCAAGATCATGGTGATGGCATAGCAACGAGAGGGGAGAGTGTTGTCCACGTACCCTCGTAGACCGTAAGCGGAAGCGTTAGCACAACGCGGTAGATGTAGTCGTACGTCTTCACGATCCGACCGATCCAAGCACCGAACGTACGGCACCTCCGAGTTCAGCACACGTTCAGCTCGATGACGATCTCCGGCCTCCGATCCAGCAAAGCTCCGGAGATGAGTTCCGTCAGCACGACGGCGTGGTGACGATGATGATGTTCTACCGGCGCAGGGCTTCGCCTAAACTCCGCGACGATATGACCGAGGTGGAATATGGTGGAGGGGGGCACCGCACACGGCTAAGGAACGATCCGTAGATCAACTTGTGTGTCATGGGGTGCCCCCCTGCCACCGTATATAAAGGAGCAAGGGAGGGGGTGGCCGGCCTAGGAGGAGGCTCACCAAGGAGGAGTCCTACTCCCACCGGGAGTAGGATTCCCCCCTTCCAAGTAGTAGGAGTAGGAGTCAAGGAAAGGGGGAAGAGAAGAGAAGGAAGGAGGGGGCGCAGCCCCTCCCCTTAGTCCAATGCAGACTAGGCCTTGGGGGGGGGGGCGCCCAACCTCTCCTCTCTCTTTCCCGTAAAGCCCAATAAGGCCCATATACTCCCCGGCGAATTCCCGTAACTCTCCGGTACTCCGAAAAATACCCGAATCACTTAGAACCTTTCCAAACTCCGAATATAGTCGTCCAATATATCGATCTTTACGGCTTGACCATTTCGAGACTCCTCCCCATGTCCCCGATCTTATCCGGGACTCCGAACTCCTTCGGTAGATCAAAACTCATAAACTCATAATATAACTGTCATCGAAACCTTAAGCGTGCGGACCCTACGGGTTCGAGAACTATGTAGACATGACCTAGAACTATTCTTGGTCAATAACCAATAGCGGAACCTGGATGCTCATATTGGCTCCTACATATTCTATGAAGATCTTTATCGGTCAAACCGCATAACAACATACTTTGTTCCCTTTGTCGTCGGTATGTTATTTGCCCGAGATTCGATCGTCGGTATCCAATACCTAGTTCAAGCTCATTACCGGCAAGTCTCTTTACTCGTTACGTAATGCGTCATTCCGTAACTAACTTCATTAGCTACATTGCTTGCAAGGCTTATAGAGATGTGCATTACCGAGAGGGCCCGGAGATACCTCTTCGACAATCAGAGTGACAAAACCTAATCTCGAAATACGCCAACCCAACATGTACCTTTGGAGACACCTGTAGTACTCCTTTATAATCACCCAGTTACGTTGTGACATTTGGTAGCACCCAAAGTGTTCCTCCGATAAACGGGAGTTGCATAATCTCATAGTTACAGGAACATGTATAAGTCATGAAGAAAGCAATAGCAACATACTAAACGATCAAGTGCTAAGCTAACGGAATGGGTCAAGTCAATCACATCATTCTTCTAATGATGTGATCCCTTTAATCAAGTGACAACTCTTTTGTCCATGGCTAGGAAACATAACCATCTTTGATAAACGAGCTAGTCAAGTAGAGGCATACTAGTGACACTATGTTTGTCTATGTATTCACACATGTATTATGTTTCCGGTTAATACAATTCTAGCATGGATAATAAAAATTTATCATGAAATAAGGAAATAAATAATAACTTTATTATTGCCTATAGGGCATATTTCCTTCACTGCTCATAGCCGGTGCTCTCCCCTGTTTCCTCTGCTCGGGCACCGTGTGGGACCCCGTGGACCCACCGGCCAGCCACACAGGCCGGACCCACCCGTCAGCCTCTCAGGGGACCAGGTCCCACCTGTCATCCCCTCTCCCCTTATTTTATTTTATTTTATTTTAATTCCAGGGAATATTCCGTTTCAGGAAGTGGAATCTTTCCATTTCGGGCTAGTCCATTTCTGGACATTCCAGTTTTGGAAAATGCCATTTCTGTCTATAGTCATTTTAGGCAGGGTTTCACTTAATGCATTTGTGGTGATTTTTCTGTGGTGACCTAGACATATCATATATGTTTTTGGGCGAGAAAAATCCAATGAATCCATTGGTGGCATCCATTTCATCATATAATCAAGTTTACACATATGTCATTTTACATCATGTTGTTGTTTTGCCTTTTATGTGTATATTTATGCAAACATGCTATGTGGTGTTTTGGCACATGTGTAGCTTCCTTTTCATGTCTACTCCATGCTAGATTCTATTAAGTACCAGGACATGCTTTATATTGAGTGCCACAAGCTTGCAAAGTTACTATCATGAATCTGTTTATGCCATGCCATGATTTCCTCCGAGTATGAGATCTGTTCATATCATTTGCCATGTTTGCATTGATGCTACCATCTAATCCATGCATTTTTGGGTAAAGTTCAGTAAGGGAGTTTTTTTCTATGTCTTTAGTACTATCATGTCGTGCCTTTGCTTGCCATGATATGTTCATGTAGCATGTTGTTTGCTAGCTCTAAACGTTGCTACCTGATGTTGTTTGATATGCTTAGTATATTCTCAGTCTGTGAAGCTGATATCATTTGCATTTTTTCCATGCTATTTTGAGCTTGTTCTAGAGAGTTCTAGCAAGAGCTTAGTGTTCATGATTTGTAGAGCTTCACATGTACTTTATGGTCATGTGCTTTGTTGCTATGTTGGAGTGATGTAGCTTAGTTTATTGTTGCATTCTAAGTGTTATGATGCTGTTAACCACAGATTTGCATCATTCTTGTATTGCTTGTCATTTGCAAACCGTGCATCCGTTACCGGTGATTCTTATATCGATTTTGAACGAAATCACTCACTCTTTCCAGTGGCATACTTGGTTTGCCAAGTTGATGCCTTGATCATCTTCTTCCTTCCGGAGTACCCATATGCATTGCACGTCATATCTCGCATTTCGTGCCATGTCTTGCATCATGTTGTTTGTGCATTGCACCACGATTGATTGTTGTTCTGTTGCTTGTGTTCTTGCTTCGGGTAGAGCTGGGAGACGAGTTCGTGAATGAGGAACCTGTTAAGTACGCTAACGAGGGGCAAGCTTTTGACAACTCTGAGAACTTTGAAGGCAAGATGACCATTACCCTAGATATCACTTCTATCTTTGCTTGCTAGTTGTTCGCTCTATCGCTATGCCGCGCTACCTACCACTTGTTTATCATGCCTCCCATATTGCCATGTCAAGCCTCTAACCCACCTTCCTAGCAAACCGATGTTGGGCTATGTTACCGCTTTTGCTTAGCCCCTCTTATAGCGTTGTTAGTTGCAGATGAAGTTGAAGATTTCTCCATGTTGGAACATGATTATGTTGGGATATCACAATATCTCTTATTTAATTAATGCATCTATATACTTGGCAAAGGGTGGAAGGCTTGGCCTTTTGCTCGGTGTTTTGTTCCACTCTTGCCGCCCTAGTTTCCGTCATACCGGTGTTATGTTCCTTGATTCTGCGTTCCTTACGCGGTTGGGGTTATGGGACCCCCTGGACAATTAGCTTTGAATAAAACTCCTCCAGCAAGGCCCAACCTTGGTTTTAACATTTGCCTACCACTACCTATACTTTTCCCTTGGGAGTTGCAGACCTGAGGGTCATCTTTATTTTAACCCCCCCCTGTGCCAGTGTTCCTCTGAGTGCTGGTCCAACCTGGGCGATGTCCGGCGCCCCCTGGACAACCAGGGTCTATACCAAGCCGACCAGCTTCAAAGAGCTGCTCTCTTCCCAGTCCACAGCAAGGTGTGGCCGATTGACAAGACTAGCTAGGCTGACCTTCCAGCCATACTCCATCCAATATCGAACGGAAGTGCTAAAGGTTTCATGTGATGCTGACCTCAATGAACCAGACCCCAAGAATTCGTTCATCCCTTCGCTCCGAGGATTGGTCGAGTGTCTGGCCCATCCAGTGTGCCATGAGAACAAGATACGTGCGACTCCTATCGGGATTTGTCGGCACATCGGGCGATCTTGCTGGTCTTGTTTTACCATTGTCGAAATGTCTTGTAACCGGGATTCCGAGATTGATCTGGTCTTTCCGGGAGAAGGAATATCCTTCGTTGATCATGAGAGCTTGTGATGGGCTAAGTTGGGACACCCCTGTAGGGTATAAACTTTCAAGAGCCATGCCCGCGGTTATGTGGCAGATGGGAATTTCTTAATATCCGATTGTAGAGACTTTGACACTTGACTTAACTAAAATGCATCAACCGTGTTTGTAGCCATGATGGTCTGTTTTCAGCGGAGTACGGGAAGTGAACATGGTTTGGGTTATGTTTGAACGTAAGTAGTTCAGGATCACTTCTTGATCACTTCTAGCTTCACGACCGTTGCGTAGCTTCTCATCTTACTCTTAATTGCGTATATTAGCCACCATATTTGCTTAGCGCCTGCTACAACTCTACCTCATTACCACATCCAACCCATAAGCTTAAATAGTCTTGATCTCGCAAGTTTTGAGATTGTTGAGTCCTCGTGACTCACAGATACTACCAAAATAGTTGTAGGTGCCGATGATACCAGTGCAGGTGATGCTACCGAACTCAAGTGGGAGTTCGACGAGGAACTTGGTCGTTACTATGTTTCATTTCCTGATGATCAGTAGTGGAGCCCAGTTGGGACGATCGTGGATCTAGCATTTGGGGTTATCTTCTTTTCATTTGGATTTGACCGTAGTCGGTCTATGTGTGTATTTTGGATGATGTATGAATTATTTAAGTTTTGTGTGAAGTGGCGATTGTAAGCCGACTCTCTTTATCCCATTCTTGTTCATTACATGGGATTGTGCGAAGATGACCCTTCTTGCGACAAAACCACAATGCGGTTATGCCTCTAAGTCATGCCTCGACACGTGGGAGATATAGCCGCATCGTGGGCGTTACAAATATCAATATGAAGAGAATAAGGAGTGACCAGACCCTTAGCTTGGGGATGCCCAAGGCACCCCAAGGTAATATTTAAGGAAGATCCAAACAACTAAGCTTGGGGATGCCCCGGAAGGCATCCCCTGTTTCGTCTTCAACATTATCGGTAACCTCACTTGGAGCTATGTTTTCATTCGTCACATGATATGAGTTTTACTTGGAGCGTCATTTTCTTTTGTTATGATTTGCTTGTTGTTATTTAGAATATTATTTGCATCTTTATTTTCAATAAAAATGCCAAGGACAGCCTTTACCATGCTTATTTTGCAAGTCTATGTGTTGCTATTTCGAAACAGAAAGTTTGCCACTGTTGCAAAAAATTCCCTAGAAAAGTCAGAATGTGATAAAATGTTAAAACCTTTTACACAATAATCTCTGGTAATTTTTTTATAGTGTGTTAAATTTTCATAATTTTTGGAGTTAAATAAGTATTGATACTCTTGCATTCTTTACAGACTGTACTGTTTTGGCAGATTGCTGTTATGTTTGCATTGTTCATATGTTTGCTTGTTTAATGATTCTATTTGAGGATAGGAGTATTAAATATGCAGAGGCATTTAGTATGCAATGTTGAATAATAATTTTGGTGATTTGCTACAGTAGAGAATGGTAAGGTTTTTGCATTGGTTTATACTAACTTATCTCACGAGTTCTTGTTGAGTTTTCTGTGGATGAAGTTTTTAAGATTTAGGGAAACCGTGATATAAAAGGGATTAAGGAGACACAAAAGCTCAAGCTTGGGGATGCCCAAGGCACCCCAAGATAATATTTCAAGAAGTCTCAAGCAACTAAGCTTGGGGATGCCCCGGTAGGCATCCCACCTTTCTTCTCCAACAATTATCGGTTAGTATCGGTTGAGCCTAAGTTTTTGCTTCTTCACATGATGGGTGCTATTCTTGGAATGCCATTTTGTTTTTTGCTTGCTTTTTTAATAAAATACTTATATCTAAAAGTTTTTTAAATAAAAAAGAGTCCTCACATAGCTACCCACTTACATAACTACTTGCTTGATCTTCACTTATATCTTTTTGGAGTAGCTTGTCATTTACTCTTGTACTTCACTTATAACCTATGAGTAAATTGTTGAATGAATTGAATATCATGAAATTGAAATTATATCATGCCTAATGGTAGCTTCACATTGGGTTTAGGAAGTGAAATCTTTTGAAGCTTGACAATCACAATATTGGTCATACAAGCAATTCATGAATAATTAGTATAAGGAAGAGAACTTTCACATGCAAATACACTTCTTGGAAATCTTTTGTGATTGTGAGCCCCAATCAAAATATTATATGCCAAAATTGTAGACGTTGGACAAGGAAGACAACGTAATGGTTTATGTTTGTTCATATTCACATAGAAGTTATATTGTCATAGATCCTTCAACATGTGGTGCTTGCCCCCCATCTTTGCTAGCCAAAAATTCTGCACCAAGTAGAGATACTACTTGTGCCTCCAAAAACCCTTAAACCCAAATCTTATTTTCAAGAGTCCACCATACCTACCTCAGGATTGAGAAAGATCCTTCAAGTAAGTTGTCATTGGTGCAATAAGGCAATAAAAATTTCTTCTAGAAGTGTTAGATCACTTAGTGTAAGAGAACATTGAGAATTGTACGAACTTGTGATGGCGAAGAATAAAAGCGGCAGACTTCATAATAAAGGTTGCTATCATAAGGGGCAATATAACATGACATTCTTTTGCACTAAGGGGTTGAGCATACAAACAAATAAGCGCATGACAACCTCTGCTTCCCTCTGCGAAGGGCCTACCTTTTACTTTTATGTATTTACTTTCATGCAAGAGTCAACGTTTTTCTCTCTATTCACTTTTATTTTCCTATTTTGGCAAGAATCATGCGGTGAGGAAAGATCTAGACACATATATCCAATTGGATATGGGTAGCACGAGTTATTATTGTTGACATCACCCTTGAGGTGAATACGTTGGGAGGCAAAATTATAAGCCCCTATCTTTCTATGTGTCTGGTTGAAACGTTTTGCTCATGCGTATGTGGTGAGTGTTAGAAATCATAGAAGACTATATGATGGTTGAGTATGTGGAGCTCTTACTTAAACTCTGTTGAATAAGTTGAATTAAAATTGCTTGGTGACTAAGAACATAGTTTGTTGAGTTTCAAGAGAATTCATTGTTTGAACCTTAACATGTGAATTGGCTGCTACTTTGACATGACAAGTTTTATAAGAAAGAATTGCTGTTATGATGCTAGGAAAAGTGATTGAAATTGTCATTGATCAAACCTGTGCACTTTGCTAGCGTTCACACTTCATAAATTATTTCTTTTATCATTTACCTACCCGAGGACGAGTAGGAATTAAGCTTGGGGATGGTGATACGTCTCCATCGTATCTATAATTTATGAAGTATTCATGCTATTATATTATCATTCTTGGATGTTTTACAATCATTTCATAGAAATTTTATATCATTTTTTGAGACTAACCTATTGACCCAGTGCCTAGTGCGAGTTGCTGTTTTTTGCTTGTTTTTTATATTGTAGGAAATCAATGTCAAACGGAGTCCAAACACCGCGAAACTTTTCATGGTTTTTTGATGGACTAGAAGACATCCATTGGGCGAGAGCAGCACCTGGGGGTGCCTCGAGGGGGCCACAACCCACCAGGGCGCGCCTGGGGGCCCAGGCACGCTGAGTTGGGTTGTGCCCACCTCGGTGGCCTCCCGCAACCCTTCTTCGCACTATAAATTCCCGAATATTTCAAACACCCTTGGGGTAACCCTAGATCAGAAGTTCCGCCGCCGCAAGGCTCTGTAGCCACCGAAAACCAATCTGGACCTCGTTCCGGCACTCTGCCGGATGGGGAAATCATCATCGGTGGCCACTTCATCATCCCGGCGGCCACCACAATGAGGAGGGAGTAGTCCACCCTCGGGGCTGAGGGTTTGTACCAGTAGCTATGTGTTTAATCTCTCTCTCTCTCTCTCTCTCGTGTTCTTGAGATGTCACGATCTTGATGTATCGCGGGCTTTGTTAGTATAGTCGGATCATATGGTGTTTTCCCCTCTCTATCTTGTTATGATGAATTGGGTTTTTACCTTTGAGATTTTGTTGTTATCGGATTGAATAATTTGATGGATTTGAGAGCACTTGATATATGTCTTGCATATGAATACTCTTGGTGACAACGGGGTATCATATTGATTCACTTGATATGTGTTTTGGCACTCAACTTGCGGATTCCCGCGGTGACATTGGGGTAATCTATGCATAGGGGTTAATGCACGTTTTTGTCTTTTGTTTCTCCAGGAGAAATCTTGGGGCACTCTTTGAGGTTCTTTGTGTTGAGTTGAGTATTATGAATCTGAAATTATTTGGTGTTATTTTAGTACGAACTCTTGGATAGATCGATCAGAAAGAATAGCTTCGAGGTGGTTTCGTACCCTACAAATGATTTCTTCGTTTGTTCTCCGCTAGATAGGAACTTTGGAGTGATTCTTCATTGCATGTTGAGGGATGGTTATATGATCCAATTATATTAGCATTGTTGAGAGATTGCACTAGCGAAAGTACGAACCCTATGCCTCATTTTCAAGCATTGCAATACCGTTTTTGTGCCCGTTTACTATTTGCTACCTTGCTGTTTTTATTTATTCAGATTATAAAAATATATTTCTATCATCCATATTGCACTTTTATCACCATCTCTTCGCCGAACTAGTGCACCTATACAATTTGCCATTGTATTAGGTGTGTTGGGGACACAAGAGATTTCTTGTATTTGGTTGCAGGGTTGTTTGAGAGAGACCATATTCATCCTATGCCTCCCACGGATTGATAAATCTTAGGTCATCCACTTGAGAGAAAATTGCTACTGTCCTACAAAACTCTGCGCTTGGAGGCCCAACACGAGTCTACAAGAATAAAGTTGCGTAGTAGACATCAGACCACCACCACTCGGCATTCATATCCCTAGGCACCACCAAACATCCATCTCACGACCACCCAACCATGATAGTAGAAGCGAAAGGTACCACCTTTCACCCCTAGCCTGCCACCAGCCATCGGGCCTGGGTCCGCGCCCCCACCATAGGAAGCACCCACACCCTCATCCCCAACCGGTTCTGGATGGGGGGGGGGGGGAGAATACAACCCAGTGACTACCGACGGCCACCGCTAAGCACACTTGAGCGCAACCATATCCATGGTCCTCGGCGCCGATCTGATCGATGATACAACATTGCCCAAAGAGCGGAACTCGAACCGACGCCACGAACAGGGTGACAGCAAGTGGGCCATAACACAAAGGCTTGCAGCAGAGCGGACCAAGTCAGCGCCTAAAACCTGCGCGATGTGGGACATCGTCCACCAACACAGACCATGAACGCCGCCGCCACCCCGTGTTTCTACAATCCTTCACATGTTTGCTGAAATTCTACGTGGCATTCTGTTCTTTTCTAGGTTGTACGGTTATGTCATACAGAAACAATTTTCTTGAGGGATCAACAAGTTATTTAGGAGTTAGGACGACATATATCTTAATTGACATCTTTAGCTACATTAATGATATTGGCCAAGGTTATACCATATGTTGTTCCTGCAGAAAGAAAAAGGAAATATACCATATGATGAATATGACAGAATGTGATCTCCCTATTATGTTACCAGGTTTTGAGATGATGAAAACTGTTTACACAATTCAGATTGTTTGTTTCATTCCATCAGGAAGTTCAAGTCTTGATCGGTCTTCTCTATTCACTTGGGTAATCCGAAGTTCTGTTATTCAACTCACACGGAAACTGCAGATGTGCATTGTCATGGTAGATTATAATACACTGATCAATTCCGATTCAGTTTGAGTTTTCCATGTGATTTTCTACTCAAACGTTAAGATCACATATGACTTAACAGTACAATGTTAATTGGCGTCGTGTTTACTTAACAACAACCCCTTGCTACTTGCATAGTAGGTGAAAAACCACCCTAAATAAATAGGTTGAAGAAATACACTTGACTGCGAATGCACTTGGTTGATGCTTAGGTTGTACTATTCATCAGTAGACCAAGTCTGTATTTATCTTCTGTACTTCAAGCCCGAGCTTTCAATGCAATATTTTATCTATTTGTTATCTATTCATTTTCATGTCTTGGTGTTCATTTGCGGGGCCAAATTATGCTGTTGTTGATGGTTCTCAAGTCTGCTGCATTCGTAAATTCAGTATCGACCCTCCTTTCAAGCTCCTATGTTGATCCTAGAGAAAAATAAACAAAATATATCTGAACTATCTATTTAATCAGTCTATCGTATATTGATGGAGGATAGCCTTTTCTCTGGAAGCATTCAGTCGCTAATTACATACTCCCTTCGATCCAAATTAATTGACGCAGCGTTAGTACAACTTTTTACTAAAGATGTACTAAAGGTACTTCAGTTAATTTGGATCGATGGAGTATTAGATGCTATGCTTAATTAAACATCCTACATCAACAACAGAAAATACCAACATGCTGCACTACATCATCTGGATAAACATTTGGATTTTAATTTTGCGTCACCATAAAGATGAATTCTTAATTTTTGACCAACATAAACAAGCAAAGCAATTGTCCACACCAAGTGAGAAATATGCAATAATCTAGGACCCGTTTATCCGGTGAACATTAGCTGGGTGCCAGCGAACGCCCAAGTTGCCATGCCAAATAACTAAATTGCCGTGCATTTTTTAGGGACTTGCCATGTGAAAAGGTTAAAATTGCCATGTTTAGGGGGGAAATGCCAGCGACGCAGTGTAATTTTTTTTTAACGCCGATCGTTTGATCACGATCCAACAGCTTTAAGGTCGTTTGCTGGGAGGTCCCTTCCAGTGAACGTTCGCTAGTTAGATATACCGATAATCTAATGTGTATGCATCCATACATCTTTACAGTTACTAAGCTCCCGTCAAATGGGGCTCTCTCCTGTGTTGAGGCTGTGAAAGCGGGTTGACCAACGTTGTGAGCGTGTGGACTGCAGGCCGTCCCATTTGAGAATAATGCGTGGCGATCTCTGGGTTCTTCTGGCCAACGTGTGTTGAGAAAACTTTTCTTCTTCCAATTCTTCTTTTCTTCATTCAACTCAGTTCAAAAAGATACCTCAAAATACTTCAATTGGTACGCGCAACAAATAGGCCAATTCGGCAGCTTTTTGTTCAATTTCTCGTGGAGTAAAAAATTTATCATTAGTACGAGTCAAGGGGATGATCCCCTAGCCCCGGATTTCCATATAAATAATACGACGAGGATAAAGACCCTCTTTAACCTGAATTCTAATTGATTAGATATCCCGCATAAGGAATCGAAGGAAGACGCAACGTTTTATTTCAGGGAATCCCCAACGAAAAATGCACACTATTCCTTCTTTTCTATCGAATCGGCGCGTCGCTGGTTTCTTCTACTTCCTCCGGAACGAAACAGAAAAGGGGGGCGACAGCACGCGTGAAGCTTCCATATATTTCCCTGGTGCGGGCGACAGTAAGCACAATGTGATGCTTGTTCTCTGCTTGGGCGCTGTCATGTCTCTCCTCTTCCTATCCGAAGGCGCACGTACTCTGCCGCTGCCCTTTGTCGTGCGTGCACCCGCGCTGCCTTCTCTTCTCTCTCAAGCGCGTGTGCGTTGCAGGGGAGCTGCCGCAGCTGCCTTCTCTCTGTGTGCAGAAGCTATTCTCTTCTCACATATCTGGTTGCTGACTGCCGAAGTATCGTGACTCCCATGGTGGCCGTGCAGGAATCGCTCAGCAGAACAATAGCCTGGTTAGATGTTATTTGCTCATTCAGCTATTTTTGTTTTTGCTTTTTAATATCTCTTTGTTGAATCAGACATGGCATATTCATTTGTTGCAAACAGGACTCCCGAGCGTAGGTAGCTGACTGAGAGGGATGGTTCAGAGGAGAACTAACAACAACAGCGGCAAAAACTGGGCTAAATCGACAGTTTACTGAATATATAAATAAGTAGCAAGGCGAACAGGAACATCAAAGATAAAATAGCAAAATAAATGTTAAGTTTTTCATTACTTCTTCCTCCCTTCCACCCCTCAGGTTTTATAACACAGCCCAAGCCACGAGATTAGTTTCTTAATCTTGATTACAGCAAATGAGCCCATTTACTAAGTAAATATCTCAAAAGGATTTTTTTTGAATTTTATCAAAAGGAAATTACAGTATAGCCTTACGATTGCAATCGAAAAGGGCAAGAAGGAAGCTCAGGCATATATGTAGCCCGATGCTCTACTGAACATAATTGAAGAACAGAACAAGTGTCGAACTTAACTGAAGAATGGCTGTTGAACCTGACAAAGTATGCGGCGGAAGGAGAGCGAGCGACGGTGGCTCATGTATGGCGTGCACTGGCACCAAGGGTGAGCGATGGCTGGTCCGTTCCTGGGAGGCGACGGCAGCTCTGTTCTGGGGAGGAGATGCTGAGGATTGCGATTTTTCTAGCCTCTTTCTTAATGTCGATTCTATTTTTGATCCCCATATGTGTTTTTGTTTGGCTATCCTGTGATTGGTTTCTCTCTGATTTTTAATGGCCTAACCCGTGTACCTTTTCTCCTTTTTCTTGTTATGCATTAGGCTATTTTGTTAAAGTATACCGTATTGTCCACGAATGAATAAAGTGCAATGCCCAATTAAGTTGTGTAATGGCTTACCCATGGATTTAGTACTTGAACCAAGCAGGAAAAACGTGGCCTTTAATTGGGATTTTGCATAAACTTTTGGCTTTGGAACTTCTGAAAGCAAGTAGATGTTAATACCTCTCCTGGATGTTTTTTTCCTGTATGTATGTATTTAGTACCAAGAATTGACAGGAGTTTGTGATTCGACGGCCACCCTAAGCTCATTGCAAGTTACTGCTGCTTAGATCCCCCTAATGGTTGGATTAGTATCCCCCGACGTGGGCTATTCTACCATTGGGTCACTGACATGTGGGTCCCACTAAGCATCGGTCCCACCTGTCAGTGACGGAAAGGCAGGGTAAGGCAGTGATAGCCACGTCAGAGGATCCATGTCCCTAATGGTTGTGTTGCGTGCATCAGCACCAAGGAAAAGGAAGTAGTTTTACATATTGAGAGTTCAGTGAACAGGTTTCAAGATGGTAATCTAGATAGAGTATACTTGAGTTAATATCCCTCGCACACAGCATTTCGAGTTTTAAGTAAGATATATTTATACATCTTTCTTTTTTGCCAAGTAGCAACTGTATCCAGTATGTGCTTTGTTGTGAGTTGTGATCATACTCATTCAAAGGATTTTCATGCCACGGTGCGCACCCAAAGGCTCTGAGGGCTTACAGTCAATTCGTTGTCTTGTTTTCTATTAAAAAAACAGCCAATTCGTTGATGCAATTAGCATATAGCACACGAGGATGCACACAAACAAGCTGACGTGCACCGACGAAACTCTACTACAGCTCTAACCTATAACAGCCACTGTCGATTTGGGAGTCTGCTTCTGCATTGCATATTCAAACCCATAATCATATGTTGCGCAATTGCATGTTCCAAAGTGCAATTTAGTCTTTCGAGAGGAATAATGAGACGGTGCAGACTGTTTTACCGGGAGATTCAAGTAGCGATTCATGAGAGAATCTATTGTCAATCCATTTCTCCCCCATGTTGCAGTGATCTTCTTCCCCAAAATCACATGTGAAAGGGGACAAAAAGGAAAAAAACGATAAACAACACCGGGCTCATGGTAAATGGTAAAAGGCCAACAGAAAAAATCTATAAATGAAGTCGGCACGGCAAAGCGCGCTTTCGCCTCTAGTGAGTTTCAAATCTGATGATTGTGCATGTGATCCGATGGTGGGTAGAGCGTTCGTTGGGACTTGCTAGATATCTAACCCCCTCTTGATTCATCTCACTATATCCTAGCTGTTCTCGCACTTCTCATCCCCCCCCCCCCCCCTCCCCTACATATTGATTAAAAAAGACGTACAAGGATTTTGCCGTGCTTTATATTTTCATTTTGAAAAACATAGAAGTCACATGTAGGAAATTGCCATGACAAAACATAAATACAAATGCCATGTTATTAAAAATAAAATTGTCGTACTCTTAAAAATAAATTTGTCACGTGAGAAATTAGAAAAAAAAATCTGCCATGTACATTTTTTGAGGGGTTTGCTGGAACTTGCCATGTTACAAGTTCAAAATAAAATAAAATAAAATCTGCCATGTACATTTTTTGAGGGGTTCGCTGGAACTTACTAGACATCTAATGTTCGTCCAATAACGTTTTTCGAAGACAAAAAGACGTGTATGCCTGCGTTTCAATGTTTGTATCTATATCCAAACTCGTGAATAATAGCCATGGTATGGGAGTTCGATTCAAGACAGATTCCTCCTTGATTATTAACTTCTATATAAGCACGAGAAGCACGGAAAGCGCAGATCATCGTTCGATGATGGTGGAGCACCTCCTTGATCTTGGCGAAGATCTTATCGTTGAGATCTTGACCCACCTGCCGACCAGGTCCGTCCTCGTCGCGCGCGCCGTCTGCATCGACTTCCGCCGCGTCGCCACCAGCGCGGCCTTCCTCGCCGCCCACGCGCGCCGTCGCCCGCTGGCCCCGCTCGAGATCCTCCTCTACGACAGAACGACGACAGGCCACGTCGACGACTACGTGTACCTGGACGCTCTGTCCGTCTCCGTCCGCCATCCGGGCCGCCCGGTGCGCCGTCCGCTCGCGCGCCTCCCCGCGACCAAACCCCAGGCGGAGCTCCTGGGTGAGCAGTTCTGCCTCCCGCTGGCCTCGTGCGACGGCCTCCTCCTGCTCGGGACGGCCGTCGCCGGCCAGTACCTCGTCTCCAACCCCACCACGCGGCAGTGGGCCGAGCTCCCGCGGCTGCGCCGCCCACACATTGAGGACGGCGGCCGGTCGCTGGAGTCCTTGCATACCTCCGCGTACCAAGAGTCCGGATTCTACTTCCACGAGCCGTCCAGCGAGTACCGGCTTCTGTGTCACGTCACGATCCAAGAAGGCTTGCCCCCGGCGTACTACATCTTCTCGACCGGCGCCGACGAGCCCCGCCGGCTAGACAACGTGAAAGCCGGGAGCATCGGGGACTTCTTTTCCCCTTCTGGCTGTGACATGATAACCCCGGCGGTTCTCCGCGGGCACCTGCACTGGCTGAGGCACCCCGAGGCCGGTTCGGCCGGCGAGATGGCGGCGTTCGACACGGCGGACGAGACTTTCCGGCGGATGCCTGCCCCGCCCGTGGCCAACGAGCTCTTGGCCAGACTGCTCGTCGCGGACGGGTCGCTCATGGCGTCCGAGTTCAGGAAGCTAGCCGTGGACCTGTGGGTGCTCGAGGGTTACGCTGGCGCCGCTTCTGCATCCGCGGGAGGGACGAGGTGGGAGCTTCGTCACAGCTTTGAGGTGCCGTGGCAGGCCAGAATGCCGACGTCCGCCCTGGTCGTGATCGGCGGCGACGAGGAGGGGGACGTCGTCTTGGGCACCCGCCATGGTGTGGCGGTGTACGACGTCCGGAGCAGGACGGTCAGGGCCGTCGACGTCGGGCCCGGGGGCTCTAAGGGTGTTAGACTGACGCAGCGCGCGCTAAGGATACGGGAGAGTTTGGTGCGGCACACGTTTTTCGAGACGCAACGGCATCCCGGCATTCCATCGTTGTATTGGCGGTTTTGTTCTTGTTAAGTCGCTTCAGATTTTTCAGATTGCTCGATCCATGAAGACTTAGGAATTGTTTCCTTGAGTTAAGTTAAGGGCATCTCTTATCGGATCTTCAGAAATCTCAACTTTTTGTATTGGCATTTTGGGGAGTTCAACCTTTGCTAACCCAATACTTACAACTTCTAGATTTGAGTAAGAAACACCCGTTCTCTTCAAATTCGACGCTAGCATTTCTTGTTCTTTCATTAGCAAATAGAGCCTTGGCTCAGTAGTAAGGCATGCGATTGTGCAGCCGGACCACACGGGTTCAATTTGCAGAATTGACATGTGATACTTATGGAATTTCCCCATTCTATTTCGTTGAGGACCAAGCTTGATGCATGATGAGGCCTTCTATGTAAGGCATGCAATTATGCAACCGGACCACGCGGGTTCAATTTGCAGAATTGGTGTGTGATGCTTATGGGGTTTCCCCATTCTATTTCCTCGAGGACCAAGCTTGGTGCATGGTGAGGCCTTCTATTAAGCTAAAAATCTTGGTACTTGTGACATGGTGCTTTATCTCTGATGATGAAGCATTGCTATTTGGTTCTGTAATAGCGTATTTTCTAATGAATTCTTAATTGAATGACCTAATTTTTTTAGACTCAGAATTACTTTTTGCACATATAATTGTACTAATCTTAAACATATATTTTAGCAATTGATATTTGTTTTTGCGAAACACAATATAAACAAGGCGTTCACATACAAGTGCATACCCTCATATCTATAAATGCACAGATGCCATCATCCCTCTATGAGAACCTTCGAGAGACTCAGCCGGTAGGTCTTGAGATGCTCTTCACATGTTGGTCTCACTCATTCAATACAACTAAATAGGTCATCCCCACTATCTCAACTAGAAGAGCGCCCGTGCGTTGCCACAGGCCAACAAATGTATCTATCACGAGCCCCTCAACTTCAACTCTTTGATCATTGTGTTATTATTATTTCGCTATATTGTCACGCCGCCAGCACCCTCTTGGCGCCTCCTCCTGCCGCCGCTGCCGCCGGCGTGGGCCGCGATGGCGGCGGGCCCGGTGCCGAAGGTTTCTGGGCAGGTGGATGCAGCGGATCCCATCTGAGGCGGCGGGGGCGGCTCCTCTCGTGCGATCCAACGGCAGCGGCTGGGACGGCGAATCCGGGTTGTGCGGCGAGGGCCGGAGCACCATCGCCGGCGGAGCGGCGGCCCTGCATGGATGGCGGCGGTGGCAGCGCCCCATCTGGCGGGGTGGGCTGTCCTGGTCGTGATGGTGACGGCGGTCACTGCGGATCCAACACCCTGTTTGAATCGGTCGCGGGGAGGCCTTCCGCCGACCGACGGTGCGTGGAGGGACCGGTGAGGAGATGTCGGATCTCCGCCGGAGTACCGACCGCGACATACGTCTTCGTGGTGAGGTTCCGCTCGGTTCCAGCCAGCCGCGAGGTCAGGAAGACATGGCTTCCGGTGAAAATCGCGCCTGACTGCGGTCTTGGCGGACGATGGCGGTGTCTCAGACGTCGTTCCCTTCTGGAGGCATCGTCGTTGCAGGTCACATCAACTTGATTGGGAAGCTCCGGGGGAAACCCTAGACTTGGGTCTACCGGATCGGACGATGACGGTGCCTTCGGTTTCGTTCTCCCTCATGGGGGCATCGTTTTGGAGCAAGTGCTGGTTGGAGGGGACAAGAGGAGGAGCGGTGATTCATCTGGTCCATTGATGACGGTGGATCTCGGCGGCGTGGCACAGTGGAGACTTGATGCCTGATGTGCGGAGATGGACTCGCGCAAGAGGGTGACGCTGCCTGGTGCCGTGGTGGCGTCGGCGGCAGCTAGACCGAGCAAGGTTGATGCAACAGTACAGCTCTGAAGATGGATTGGTGGCAGGTGGTTGCGGCGGCCTCATACCCGGCATGCGTCCTGGTTGAGAAGTGCGCCGGACTGGTGGGTGCCCATACCCGGCAGGCGTCCTAGTTGGGACCTCAAGTCTTAGACGTTAGGTTTGGCTGCTAGGTCTGTTTGATATTAGGCCCAGACTTTCAGCGCCCCTACATCAACTGGATAGGGATAGCGACAGATGTTGCTTAGTTGGTGGCTTTAGGCTTATTGTTGTATGACTCTGTAAGGTCTTGTGTCAATAATTAATAAAATGGCCGTATGCATCCTCCAGATGCAGAGGCCGGGGGTCGTCCTCCTTTTCTAAAAAAATAAAAAAATGTTGTCACCTCTCTTCAAATTCACCCGCATTGCCTCCAAATCTATCGAATTGTTGAGTCCCATCATCCCTAACACATGGACTAATAGATGAACATGAGCCGCTTGGCTTCACCTCTGCATTGTTACCCGACTTAAATTCGCATTTGTTTTTTCTAGGTTCGCCAAATTGCCATAGGCATTCCCATCATCCCTAACTTCGAAGGTATTCCGACATTCATCATCAATTCCCTCCTAAAAGTTCTGACATACGACTGCATCCAAGGCATCGTTTCGCTGGGAAAGGATGAGTGAACCGTTAGGTGTACGGACTGGCGACTGCGCTGGCGACCGCGTGCTTTCGCCGGTAAGGGCTGCGGGCGGGGCTGCCCCGGCAGGGTGGACCTTGGCGAGCCGCGGGGCGGGGTCTCCCCAGGTGCGCTCGTCGGTGGCGCGTGCTGGGGCATCACCGGCGGGGGCTGGGACCTGCCACAATCGTTTTTGGGCGTTGTCGGTGGAAGCTTCTGAAGAACGACGACGGGGACGAGCTCGCGGAGCAGATGCGTGCGGTGCCGGCGGGCCCGTCGATTGGGGACTTCGTGGCCTTCGCGGCGGACGCGCGAGGGCTGGGTGCCGAACGTAGGCGGCGTTTTGCACCGGGAGGGCGCGGCCACAGGTCCACGGCGTTGCGCATTTGGCAACCCTCGTCGGCTCGGTGCATGGCCGCCAGCGAGGCGGGGGCGACTAACGCGGCTCGTCACATCAGATCCATGGCGGCGACGAGCTTGGTGGTGGACAAGGCGGTGCCATCCAGGGAGGACTGGCCGGGCTTGACTGCCCCCTCGTCCCCGGTGGCGGCGGCGGCGGCGGGGGGTCGGGCGAGTTCGCAGTCCCCGCTGATGCCTAGGGTTGGTGCGGGCGGGCCGTGCTCTGTTGGGCCTGGGCCGGTGGGCTCGTCTGGCAGTGGGCCGGGCGTGTCTGCCGGGTCGGGACAGGAGTTTGTCCCAATATCGCTTCCGCATGGGCCCCCAAGGCCCGGTCCGCCACGGCCTGCCTCGCGCCCGGTCTCTGGCTATATATGGCTGAGACGCGGCTGCCTGGACCCTAATTTAGGGTCTCCAGCCACTGCTAGTGAGGTGCGGCGCCTCGCTCACTCCGCCCGCACACTCCAGATCTCACTCCCTCCTCCCCCTCTCCATAGATCCTTTGCGGCGGTGGTGATGGGAGATTGGCGCGCGGACAAGCGCCCCATGGAGGTCTCAGATCCGGAGGCGGAGCGGCATCGTGAGCGCGAGCTGCGCGACAAGGCTAAGAGGGCGATGCGGGAGCGGTCGGATGGTCGGGAGGCCAGGGCCGAGCGCGGTGGTTCCCGCGACCAGGGCGGGCGCGAGGGGGATTGGGGTCCTCCTCCCCCGTGGTGGATTCAGTAGCAGGAAAGAAAGAAAGAAGAAGAAGGTTAACCAGCGATGGCGCGAGCTTGAGAAGAAGCCGGAGGCACATCCTTACTGTGCTGGGGGTCATGGTGAGTCGCTGGCTCAGAAGCAGCGGGCGGCTGAAGATCCATTGGTGGTTTCCTTCCCCTCCTCCTCCAAGGGCACGACGGAGGAACCCATTCCGGTGGAAGAAGTGCCCGATGTGGAGTGCTTCAAGTGCGGCTGCCTCGGGCACTATCAGTCCAAGTGCAAATTCCTTCCCCTGTGTGTGCTGTGTAAGGCGGAGGGACATGCGTCTGCGCACTGCCCGACGAGGGGTCGGCAGCTGCAATTGCAGATCATGGGGAGCGCTATCGCCGGTGAGGGCTTCTTCTACTTGGAGTTCGATGAGGAGGCCGAGGGCGAGCTGCCAGTGGATGCGCGGATTGAAAATGCGGCCATCCTATCGGCTGAGCCAGGGCGGCTCAACCTCCGCATCCTCAAGCAGGAACTACAACACATGGTGACCGGATCTTGGGATTGGCAAGTGACACAGGTGGGCGATAATGATTTCCTGGTGGTTTTCCCTTTCGCAGATCTGCTTCACATGGCGAAAACGAGTGGGAAACTTTTTCTGTCAATCAATGACATCACGACATCGGTTCGGGATATGCTTCACGAGGAGGTGCAGCCAATGGCCATGCCAGAGACTTGGGTTCAGTTGCACGGCATCCCAAAGAAACACAGGCGTGAGGATCGCATAAGGGAAGGGTTCCGGATGCTTGGTCGCCCGATTGTGGTGGATGAATTGTCCCTCATCAGGATGGGGCCTGTCAGGATGAAGTTAGCATGCAAGGCTCCGGAGAAACTGAATGGATTTGTGGAAGTGTAGTTCAATCATGAAGGTTACCAGATCAAGGTGGAGCGCGAGGTTCTGCCCAAGCGCGGGGGAGATCGTGTGATGAATGGTTCTGATCCTCCCAACCCCCCGCCAAAAGACTCTGCGGGTCACGGTGGAGCTCGGCCATTGGGTAGCGCTCCGCCTAAAGGGGCCGCCCCTGGTAATGAACCTCAGGGAGAGGACCGGGCGCCCTCCAAGGCTTCTGGCGGTGACACCACGATGCAGGATACGGGCGAAGAAGGGGATGACAGCCAACAGGACTACTCTATTGACACGAAGACTTGGGACAAGCTGGGAGCGATGTCCATTGATTCGGGGGCCTTGGGTGTGGCGACCCAGGACACGGCGGTGAGTGTGCCACCCCTGGCTAGATCCCTGACGCTATCCTTTTTGACGAGTACGGATCCAACATCCCGGCACTGGCACGGGCTCAGACGGAGACTCAAGAGGTGGTTGGGGCCATCGTGGTTGCGGACCCGTTGTCTTCCCTTCCTGTGGCTCCGGGGACCGACAACGACCTGACCCCTGCCAACAAGCGTGGTTCCAACAGTGCGGGACGTTAGGCTAAGAAGACGGCTGGGCGGAAGCCGGCCCCCAAGACAGTGGCGACGATGGCGGTGGCGACGCTGGGTGGCGAGCTGGGGGAGGCGTTGGGCAAGGCAGACGTGGGCAGCAAGGCAAGACGTTCCAAGGCTACTCCGGTGACACCGCGGGCCCCTAGCGCCCACGCCAAGGCCAAGCTGGGAGAATTGACATCGTTGGAAAGTGCTAAACTGCGGCTCGCTGACAAGAACCTAGAGGCTACAGGTAATCCCCTACCATCTTACCATATCTTGAACGCTTTTACGGATGATCAGCTTGCTAGCATTCTGGACGATAGTGGCGTGGCGATTAGTGCCCCTTGTAGCGAGATTATTTCTATGGTTCGTGCACGGGAGGAAGCTCAGGCCATGCTTGCGGCTGCGGCTGCTCGTGGGGACGATCAGAACCAGTGAGCCATCGTTCCGGGTGCGGATGGCAGCGAGGCAGTGCCCGAGGAGGAAACAGAGGCTAGGGAGGCCTCTGTTTTTCCTTCTTCTAGCCGGATGCCGGCTAGGAAGCGTGTGGTGAAAGCGGTGACATCCAGGGGGTGCGCCTGCGCAATCGTATCATTTAAATGCGTTATCTTTTTTGGAACATTCGGGGTTGTGGCCACAGGGGGCGGCGTACACAACTCAAGGAGTATATTGCCAGAGAGAGGATTGACGTGGTAGCCCTACAGGAAACGATCAAAGCTGACTTCTCGTTCTGTGATCTTATGGCTTTCGATCCTTTACAGCGTTTCTCTTGGCACTGGATGCCCTCAGCGGGCCACTCGGGTGGTATCTTAATGGGCTGTAATAATGATATATGTGATGTATTGCAATGGGATGTTGGTGTATTTTTTCTTTCTGCTACCATTAGACACCACATCTCGGGCCTTTCGTGGGTAGTGGTGTGCGTTTATGGGCCGGCAGATCACTCGCGATCGGCTGTTTTCTTACAGGAATTAACTAATTTGGTAGGGGCCAAACGAGCTATCAATTTGCCCCTGGTTGTTGGTGGGGACTTCAATCTTATCCGCTCGGGTGCGAACAAAAGCAACGCCAACATTGACTAGACTCGAGTGTCCATGTTCAATGCGGCCATAGCGGCATCGGCGTTGCGTGAGGCCTCTCGGACCGGTGCGAGATATACCTAGACAAACAAGCAGTTGTGCCCGGTCCGGAGCGTGTTGGATAGGGTATTTTTTACCCCCGAATGGGAGGTTTTATTTCCCCTATGCAATCTGGTGGCCGAAACTAGAATTGGCTCGGACCATGTACCCTTGATATTTTCTTCTGGGGAGGAATATATCAGGCGAAGCCCCCGATTCTATTTCGAAACGGCTTGGTTTGAGTCCGAGGGGTTTGCCCAGATGGTGTCGGATCGTTGGGATACGATCTGCCACCAGCTTGGTCCGCAGCGGGGACCGGCAGAGCACTGGAACTTGGTGGCAAGCAAACTCTGGGCTTTCCTGCGTGGTTGGGGGGCTAACCACGGCAGTGAATCCAAGCGAGAGCAGGCCCAAATTGTTGAGGCAATTGTCGCGCTAGACTTGGAGGCTGACCGGCGCTCCTTCTCGGAGAGTGAATGGGCCTTGCGTTACGACTTGGAGCGCCAAGTTCTTGCTATACTCTGGGCCGAAGAGGAGTACTGGCGCCGCAGGGGCGGGATCAAGTGGGTCACGAAAGGAGACGCTAATACCGGCTATTTTCATGCTTACGCTAACGGTAGAAAACGGAAAAGTATGATTCTTAGATTACAATCCGATCAAGGACTCTTACTTTCCAACGTGCTCATCGTGGCTCACATTTATGAGTTCTTCATCGGGCTGTTGGGAACGACCGAGGAGAAAACTCTTTGCCTCCGGGACGACCTTTGGGACCCTGCTGATCGGGTCTCACAGGAGGAGAACGATGGGCTCGTCCTCTCTTTCCTTTCGGAGGAAATAGATCGTGTCGTTCACGATATGAAATCGGGCATGGCGCCCGGACCGGATGGGTGGCCGGTGGAATTTTTCAAGAAATTCTGGTCTAAGCTCAAATATCTTTTCTACGACTTAGTGAACGGCTTTGCGCTGGGTACCGTGGACCTATCTCGTCTCAACTACGGGGCTATATTAGTCTGATACCTAAGGTTAAAGGGGCCGACGACATCAAGCAGTTTCGGCCTATTACTCTGATTAATGTCCCTTTCAAGATTTGTGCAAAAGCATACGCCTCTCGCTGGGCGCCCGTCGCTCAACGAGTGATTAGCCCTAGCCTATCTGGTTTCCTCAAGAAGCATAATATTCTTGAAGGGTCATTAGCACTTCTCGAAATCGTCCATGAGCTCAAGTGTTCTCCTTAAGTTAGATTTCGAGAAAGCTTACGATCGCGTGAACTGGGAGTTCGTGCGAGAGGTCCTCATAAAAAAGGGTTTTGATGTGGGCTTTGTCCACCGTATCATGCACCTTGTGAGTACTGGACACATGGCTGTGACTATCAATGTTGTAATGGGCAATTTCTTTCGCAACAAACGCAGCCTTAGGCAGGGAGATCCTAGCTCTCCCTTGATCTTCAATTTTGTTGCGGACGCTTTGGCAGCTTTGATCAGCAAAGCCATGGCTGCGGGGCATATCAAAGGGTTGATCTCCCACCTCATCCCCAGCGGCGTGACTCATCTGCAATACGCGGATGACACGATGTTGCTTTTCGAGCCAGACGACCATAGCATTGCAACAATTAAGTTGCTTTTGATTGTTTTTGAGATTCTTTCGGGTCTAAGGATTAATTTCCTCAAAAGCGAAGTGATCACCATAGGGATGGATGATCACGAAGGTCGGAGAGTCGCTAACTTGCTCAATTGTAAGATTGGGAAGTTTCCGATCAAATACTTGGGCCTACCGATAAACCACAAAAACTTGACGATTGGCGACTGGGCGCCACTTTACGGCAAAGTGGTGAACCGGGTTAGTCCGTGGAGAGGTAGGTTCATGTCCTCTGCTGCTAGGTTAATTTTGACCAATTCTAGCTTATCTTCCTTGCCTATCTTTACGATGGGTATGTTCCTCCTAGCAGATGGAGTGCATGCCAAGCTTGACACGCCTCGCGCCCGGTTCTTTTGGGAAGGAACTGGGACAAAGCGCAAATACCATCTGGTTAAGTGGGCTGCGGTATGTTGCCCTAAGAAGTTCGGTGGTCTGGGGATCACGAATTCGAAGCTGATGAACATTGCACTACTTACCAACTGGTGGTGGCGCCTTGCCCAAAACGAGAAGGGTCTCTGGGCTGATATTCTCCGGGCCAAGTATTTCCCAGATGGCAACCTCTTTAAGGCCAAGTCCAAAGGATCGTCCTTTTGGAATGGCATTCAAGCGGTTAGGCTAGTGTTTGCGGTCGGGGCCCAGTTTGCCGTCAACAACAGAAAGTCCACGCGTTTTTTGTTGGATTGCTGGAAGGGCCAGACTCCGCTGTGGCAGTCCTTCCCGCAGTTGTACCAGCTTGCCACGGACACGCACATTATGGTCGCTGACGCTCTCAGAGTGCACCCCCCGGCGATCTCCTTCTTCAGACCTCTGGAAGCGGGAGAGGCGATGGCTTGGGAGGCACTGGTGGCTGAGCTTGAGGGATGGAGTCTCAGCCACGATCAAGATCAGATTGATTGGAAGCTTACGGCTTCTCGTAAATTCTCGGTCAAATCCTTATACGAGAAGCTTACGGAGGGGAATGGGCATGATATGGCCAGGGGGTTGTGGAAGGCTGGCATTCCCCTCAAAATCAAGATCTTTTTGTGGCAAATGTTCCGCAACCGTCTTCCAACCTCGGATAATGTGGCCAAATGCAACGGGCCGGCGAACGGGACATGCGCCATCTGCGGTCTTGGGGAGGACGCTAACCACGTCTTCTTCAAGTGCTGCCTTGCTAGATTTGCATGGAGCGCTGTTAGGGATACATTTAAGCAGAATTGGAACCCGCAAAATAGCTCGGACCTTCTGTCTTTGTTAACCGCACAGAGGGGTGCGAATGCGCGTGTGGTGTGGTGATGCGTTGGGGCGTTGTTTTGGTCCATTTGAACTGTGAGGAACAAAATTACTATCGAACATAAGTTCCCTGCTCACCCAGCTGAGATTCTTTTCAAATGTCATATTTTCCTACAGGCTTGGGCGCCATTGGGGAAGCAGCGTGACGAGGGGCGCATGAACGAGATCATGGAGCAGATCAAAGCATGCATGGCAAGAGCAAGACTTCAAGATCCGCCAGATTGAGCTTTTACGTCTAGTATCTTTATGGTTATGTGCTTTTAGCATCCTCGTGAACTTTAGTCTTCTACTTTGCCGGGACTG
Source organism: Triticum aestivum (assembly GCF_018294505.1). Lineage (NCBI taxonomy): Eukaryota > Viridiplantae > Streptophyta > Magnoliopsida > Poales > Poaceae > Triticum > Triticum aestivum. Next base: position 218,771,198 of record NC_057801.1, on the reverse strand, counting down.
CGAGCCCGCTGAACTTAAGTGTTATGTTGGTGTGGATTATGCCTGGTTTGGATGCTGCCATGTGGCTTTATTAATTTAAAGCCGGACGCTGCGTGCGTCTACGTTCCAAAAAAAAGTTCTGACATACTAAAGAATTTCCCCATAAAATTTTGCAATGTTATAAATATCCCAAATTGCTCTCAATTTCCTTTGTAAGCATTGCATGAGAGCTGATAGTTCCACTCGTATGAACCCTCCTACCCCAGGATTAAGATCACCCATACAAAGGAAAATAGCTAGAATTGTATCATATGCACATAATGATCAAGGTGTAGCACTTGTGTTGTCAAATTAGTAATTATAAAAAAAGTTTCCGCTTTTCCCCACTACAAATCACATGAAACAAGTTACTTCTTACTTGAATTGATGACTCAGTCAACATATTCTATTCTGTTATGCAAATGATCGTGCTCCTTTGTCCCTCTAGCTGGCTACTATGACACCTACCTGGAGAAATGATTGAGTACTGACTTACGAATAATGAAATTTGCATGCAATACTATTATCGAAGTCTTCGAGCGTAACAAAATAACGATTTTGTGACCAGCAGAAACAAAAAGAAAAGCACCCATTCATGAAACTTCACTCACTTAATTGTGCTATCCCCACCTTTGGTACTGAATTACAATGCATGTATACAAATTCTAGTGCAAAGTTACACCCGACTGCTATGACTGCTATTGAATATGCACCTGGGCAGCTCATTCTTGGATAAATTAAGATTAGAGTTGCCGACCTTTGGTCACTGTATTGCTACGTAGAGTGCACTAGCAGAATTCCGCCATCTTTCAACGAGATGGCAGCTAAAGCATCTTATTTTTCAATCTGATTATGAGCTATTAAATTAAAGTAAATAAAATTGTAATGTTGCATCATATAGACTTAACTTTACATTCCTGATAAGGATAAGCACTACACCAACTTATGATTAGTAGGCAATGCTGTGATATATGTTGCAACATCAATAAGAGTGCAATAGCTATCCTGCAGCCTAGAACAAGAAACATGTGCTTTGTTAAATGCGTATAGTCCACTTTCTGTATATCCCCATTATATAAGGGGTTTCTTGCACTTTGACACATATGTATATGTATTGGCCTTTGGCCCTCAGTGAATACTAGTTGCTGATTATCCAACATGGTATCAGATGCTAGGCTAGCCCCTTCCTCCCGCACGATGAAACTTTGTGCGCCTCGTTCCTAGCCTACTCATTTCCGGACGCCGCAGGCTGTCTCCGGCCATCCGGCCGCTGCATCTTCAGCCCGGCTCTGCTGCTTCTCTAGCAGGACGCTTTCCCGTCCGGCTCCTCCTGCCTGCTGCCACCCCGTCCGGCTGCCGCTGCCGTTCGACCGTTGCCGCCTCCGTCTTGTCAGGCAGCCGCCGCCTCCGTCTCATTCGGCAGCCGCGCTGTCCGGCCGCCGCCGCCCCGTCCAGCCGCCGCCTAGTTCATCCGCCCCGTCCGCCCGCTGCCCCGTTCGGCCCCGCCTTGGTTTGGCGCTGCCGAGGCTCGCTGCTTCTGGCCTGCAGCCCTGGCTGTTGGTGCTCGGACGCCCGCCCCTCTCGATCCTGCCTCGCGCGTGAGCGAGAACGCTCCTGCCCGCTTCTCTCGATCCAGATCGGGTCTCTGTGGCAGTTGACTTCCAAAAAAAAGAACTCGTCGTGTCTTCTTCGGCTATGTCGTTGTTCCTCGGTGTTCGGTGATCTTCGATGGCACCAACTACACTGAGTTTGTGGGCTTCATGCGCACCCATATGCGTGGCCTTCTTCTGTTGGGTGTTCTCTCTAGCGAGGTCCCCTGTCCGCCATGCCCTGTTGCGCCAGTGGACCCATCCCACCGGTGCCACCGGTACTTACTGCTGATGCTTCTCAGGCTGACCGGGATGCGGCTAAGACTCTCGATGATGTTGCGGTTGATGCTTATGACCAACATGTATCATCTTATTTAGATGATCTGTCTGCTTACACTCAGTGGTGCAATGATGATGCTCGTGCTGCTGCTGTTCTCACTGCGAGTGTCCCCCCTCAGTTTGCTTCGGAGTTCATGGGACTTAGCACAGTTGCAGTGATGTGGGCTTATCTCTGTCAGCGCTATCAGCCCTCTGGTGATGCTCCCTACCTATATGCGGTGCGTCAGGAGGACACACTCCAGCAAGGTGATTCTTCTGTTGATGAGTTCTATTCACAGTGCTCTGCCATCTGGCCAACTTGACTCTCTTCGGACAGTTGTTTGTGGGACTTGCCGTTGCTGTCAGACTACGCGATCCGATTTGGAGTTTCAGCGGGTCCATGAGTTCTTATCTCGTCTCCGTTCTGAGTTCGAGCCTCGATGTGCTCACTTGCTTGCTCGTGGTCGTATTCCTATCTCGGAGGTGCTTACCAAGCTTCGTGCTGAGGAGACCCGCCTTCGCTCTGCTGGTTTGCTTGTGGTTCCGTCAGTGTTGGCTGCCCGAGCTCCTGTGTCGTCTGCTCGCCGCGCCGCTCCATCGCTCTTGCCTACTCTTTCAGGGGGGTGGGTCGCCCTCCTTATGCTAAGAAGGGCACGTCGCGTCGTGACACCTTCTGTGGTTACTGCTTCCGGCCAGGTCACCTAGAGTCTGATTGTTGCCAGAAGAAGCGAGACCAGAGGCGCTCCTCTTCCAGTGGGACTCCTACGTCTTCCTCGACTCCGTCACTCACTGACCAGGACATTGTACGGCTCAAGCGTCTACGTGCTTCCTTCGGCTCCTGATCGACTGGTTCCGCTGCCGATGTGACTGCATCCACCCCTCCACCACCACCGGCATCTACACAGTCAGGTACATCTTCGTGGGTTCTGGATTCTAGAGCTTCCTTTCATATGTCTTCTGATTCTTCCGCGTTGTCTTCTCTTCGACCTCTTGATTCGCCCAACTTACTGATTCTGGTTGCCGTGTCATTCTTGATACCGACTCTTGCTCTATTCAGGATCGTCGCACCAAGGCTTTGGTTGGTGCTGGCCCTCAACACCGTGAGTCAGAGGGCCATTGGGAGGTTGACTGGCTGTGTGTTTCCCCCGCTGCCACCACTTCTGCCAGTTCCCATGCTCTTGCTGCCTTCTCATCTGCGTCCTTCCAGCAGTGGCATCATCGCCTTGGTCACATATGTGGCTCTCACTTGTCATCATTAGAGCACCAGGGCCTTTTAGGGTCTGTTTCTGGAGATGTTTCGTTACATTGTAATGGTTGTAGACTTGGCAAATAGACCCAACTACCTTTTCCCACCAGTGAGTCGGTATCTCAGCGTCCTTTTGACTTAGTTCATTCTAATATTTGGGGTCCCGCTCCCTTTGATTCAAAAGGTGGTCATCGCTACTATGTTCTGTTTATTGATGATTTCTCTCGCTACACTTGGCTCTACTTTATGAAATCTCGTAGCGAGGTTCTTTCTATATACAAGCGTTTTGTTGCCATGGTTCACACTCAGTTTTCCACGCCCATTCATACTTTTCGTGTAGACTCCATTGGAGAGTATATCTCCTAGATGTTGCGTGGTTTTCTTGCAGACCAGGGTACCCTTGCCCAGTTCTCTTGTCCGGGTGCTCATGCTCAGAATGGAGTTGCGGAACGTAAGCATCGTCATTTACTTGAGACGGCTCGTGCGCTGATAATGTTGCCTCTCTTCCACCACACTTTTGGGCTGAGGCCATCTCTGCCTCCACCTATCTTATCAACATTCAACCATCAGCTGCCTTGCAGGGTGGTAACCCTATGGAGCGTCTCTCTGGTTACTCTCCTGACTACTCCGCTCTTCGTATGTTTTGATGTGTGTGCTATGTCCTTCTTGCCCCACGAGAATGCACCAAACTGACTGCTCAGTCGGTTGAGTGTGTTTTTCTTGGTTACAGTGATGAGCACAATGGCTATCGATGTTGGGATCATGTTGGTCGTCGGCTGCGCATTTTGCGTGATGTGAATTTTGATGAGTCTCGTTCCTACTATCCACGTCCTTCCTCTTCACAATTCTCTATGGATGACATTTCCTTTCTTCTTCTTCTTGACACATCCTCCTATGTGGCTTATGTCTCTCCCCTCCCTCCGGCACATCTCACTCCTTCTCATTTCCCACCAACACCACCTCCACCTACATCCTCCTCCCCATCCTCCTCCTCCACCTCTCCCCCATCATCTCCAGTCTCTCACCCACTTTCTCCCTTCCCTCTCCACTACACCCGTCGCCCTCGTATTGAGGATGATTCTACTGCCACGCCATCCACTTCTGGAGCGCCCCTTCTCACGCCTCCTCCTGTTCATAATCTCCGTGCTCGGCCTCGCCCCCACCTGATCGCTACTCTCATGACCGGCACGGTCTCTCCTTCGTTGTCGAGCCCACTTCCTATCGGGCTACCATGACTCAGCCTGAATGGCAGCTTGCGATGGCTGAGGAGCTTGTTGCCCTTGAGTGCTCTCTGGCACATGGGATCTGGTTTCCCTGCCTTCTAGTGTTCGTCCCATCACCTGCAAGTAGGTATATAAGATTAAGAGTCGCTTCGATGGTTCTCTTGAGCGCTACAAAGCTCGTCTTGTAGCTCGTGGTTTTCAGCAGGAGCAGGGCCACGATTATGATGAGACTTTTGCTCCTATGGCGCACATGACCACTGTCCGCACTCTCCTTGTTGTGGCTTCTATTCGTCATTGTCTGTTTCTCAACTTGACGTCCAAAACGCTTTTCTCAATGGTGAGCTGCGTGAGGAGGTCTACATGCAGCCACACCGAGGTACTATGCTCCTGATGGTATGGTATGCCGCCTTCGACACTCCCTCTGTGGTCTTAAATAGGCCCCTCATGCCTGGTTCAAGTGGTTCGCCTCTGTAGTGACTGTTGCTGGCTTCTCGCCCAGTGATCATGATCCCGCTTTGTTTGTTCACACGTCTCCTCATTGTCAGACTCTTCTCCTTCTATATGTTGATGACATGATCATCACTCGTGACGACTCTGACTACATTGCCTTTGTTAAGGCTCGCCTTCGCGACCAGTTCCTCATGTCTGATCTTGGTTCACTTCGCTATTTTCTTGGGATTGAGATTCCTTCTACCTCTGATGGCTTCTACATCTCCCAGGAGAAATATAGTACGGATCTTCTTGCTCGTGCCGCTTTTGGTGATGAGCGCACTATTGTGACTCCTATGGAGCTCAATGTTTAGCTTCGTGCTTCTGACGGTGACCCTCTTCCCAATCCCACTCGCTATAGCCACCTCGTTGGGAGCCTTGTCTATCTTGCTGTTACGCGTCCTGACATCTCCTATCCTGTCCACATCCTCAGTCAGTTTGTTTCAGCCCCCACCTCTGTCCACTATAGTCATCTCCTCCGTGTTCTACGGTATCTTCATGGCACGATCTCTCATTGCCTTTTCTTTCCCCGCTCCAGCTCTCTTGAAATCCAGGCCTACTCTGATGCCACTTGGGCCAGTGATCCCTCTGATCGACGCTCGATGTCTGCTTACTGTGTCTTTCTTGGTGGCTCTCTTATTGCCTGGAAGACAAAGAAATAGACTGCAATTTCTCGATCGAGTACAGAGGCTGAGTTGCGAGCAATGGCTATGTTGACGGCTGAGGTGATCTGGTTACGGTGGTTACTTGAGGATTTTGGTGTGTCTGCTACTACCTCGACTCCCTTACTGTCAGACAACACCGGAGCTATCACTATTGCATGTGACCTGGTGAAGCATGAGCTCACCAAGCACATCGGTGTGGATGCCCACTTTGTGTGTGCTGCTGTGCAGGATCAGACTCTTGCTCTTCACTATGTGCCTTCTGAGTTACAGTTGGCGGATTTCTTCATGAAGGCACAAACTCGAGCGCAGCATGGCTTTTTCCTCTCCAAACTCAATGTTGATGACCCACCATGAGTTTGAGGGGGGCGGGGTGTTAGATGTGTATAGTCCACTTTCTGTATATCCCCATTGTATAAGGGGTTTCTTGCACTTTGACACACATGTATATATATTGGCCTTTGGCCCTCAGTGAATACTAGTTGCTGATTATCCAACATCCTTGACTATTGGTGGTTGATACAAATGTCATCAGTATCAAATTTTAGTTGTATGTACTCCCTCCGTTCCGAATTACCTGTCGAAGGTATGGATGTATCTAGATGTATTTTAGTTCTAGATACATCTATTTCTGCGACAAGTAATTTAGAACGGAGGGAGTAGGATTTTACTATTTCATCACATGGTGATATGCATGCTACATAGTGTATACTCCGCAGGATAATGCATTCATGAGTGATTTGCCTTATATCTCATCACACCAGCATGTAAAGAATAAGCAGTATTGTCAGTGACAAGGAAAATAAAGAGATGCTCTAAAAGAGCTCTACATTGCTCATCCTTGTGATAAGAAGCAGTAATTTATGTTATCCATTTAGGTGTGATTGTAGAAATGGAAAAGTTGGAGTTACACATCCTGGACAGTGCATCAGTCACCCTGTTCTCTTTGCCTTTTTTATTCTCCCTCCGTTCCTAAATACAAGTCTTTGTAGAGATTCTACTATAAACCACATACGGATGTATATAGATACGTTTTAGAGTGGTCCATAGTGAAATATCTTCAAAGATTTATATTTAGGAACAGAGGAAGTACTTCACAGTGAAGTCAAATTCCAAAAGTTTAAGCATGAACTTGTGTTGGATAGCCTTTGTAAATCTTTTATAAGTGATATAAGTAAATCTCTTGGACGATCTGGAACGAGTGTAATGCTCGGGTCTTCCGACACAAGAGCGCACCGCCTCCGGTCCTTCTCCGTGCTATCCTCAACGACGTCAAACTTTGGGTTCTCACGGGAGCTAAAAAACTGGGGTGTATTCTTGTGCGCGAGTAGTTGTCATGCCGAGCATATGGGTCATTTGTAACACTCTAAAACACTTCTCTCTTATTTAATGAATGAGGCAAATCTTTTGCCTCCGTTTCAAAAATTTTTTTACTTGAGGCCTTATTGATCTGATAATAACGGTTATTTGGGCGATCAAGTGTCACAACTCTCCTGGCGTTGCCCTCACACCCCTTACGTCCTTCTCTAACACGGCAGCACCGATTGCTCGGTACAACATCTGTGAAAATAAAACTACTTGTACATATTTATTGATTATATGTATATGGCTGAGAAACATATTATAGTGATTTACAATAATTACACATTCAACATCCGACCCCCTTCAAATGACTAACATGGGCAATAACTCTAGATGGGCAGATCGTTACAAGCATACGGGTCGACCAACACTTTCCCTATTCAGATCTTACAACATCAAGCCCGGGCATGAACCCATCCTATAGATTTCAGCTACAGTACAGAGGAACGTTGGCAGGCTTGTAGAGGAACGTCTTGACGTTGTGCGAGCTCCCTGACTGTTTGTTGTATGTGAACTTGACCCCAGAGTGTGCGTCGCCCCTCCTGGTGCAATGCTGGTGGAAGCTGCTGATGGGCCTTGCCAGGCACGAATCCCATCGGTCGCTCTCAGGCATCGTCTCTGCAACGCTGTAGACGCCCTTGTAGTTTGTGAACGCCTGGTAGTTGATGACCTCACCAGATTTCGTGATGCACAGAACAGCAACCTCAGCGCCTATAGAGACAGTCACAAAGACATACATGAGCAAGAGGAGAACAAGAGAGATTATCCCGCAGAAACTTTAATTGTATGCGGCACAATGAACAATCCGAAGCAAAGAAAACAAAATGGAATTAGTAAAAGACCGGCAGTACATGTGTGCTTGAGCAGTGTCAGGCACAGACAAGGTTCAAGGTATAATTCCTTTTTAGTTTGGTACCACCTAAAGATCGCCACTTTGATTCACACTAACATTTTCCAATACACTTTGATCGCATGTAAACATTCTGAAATTTTCCTAATTTTCTTGCCAAAACCCATCCTAGACACCTGGGCTCACCTCCATTCGCATTTTCATCTCGATTTGTTTTTTCGTGGGTGGTTGAATTACCAAATTGGCTTACCTGAATTTCCAAAATGGCTGATTCAACCGCCACTCACTCTCATCCAATTTGATTTTTTGATGTAGTGGTTGAATTGCCGAAATTATGCCTGTACCCATGCCGTGGAACAATCTACGCCGGCAGAATGATGAGTGCCAGTTCAGTATGATGGTTGGGAGAACTTTTTTAAAAGAAGAAGCGGAAGGGGAGGAAGAAGCAGTAAGAGGAGCAGGATGGAGAGACCAGAGGGGTAACCTGTGAATTGATGACAGCGACTAACTCCAGTAAATGGACTCCGCGAATTTGTGGTGGGGACACTGAGGTTTCTACCATCACCACACAGGTTCACCATTGCCCCTGGGTAGAGAGGGATGGCCACCGGGGAGTGCAGTAGCAAAATCTAGGAATCTCAATAGGTGCATGCTTTTTCTTTTGGCTCCTAAACTTCCTTCTCATTGGTGTTAATGCTTTGTCTGGTTCATCCATTGACAGGACCAGAACAAGCAACACATGTTCCCAGATTTCTTACTGATTTACGGATTTATGTTTGATGAGCAAAAGGTTCATGGCTGTCTTTAGCATATGCTTACAACATTTGTCTGCATTACGACAGGCTTTCATGCCATCAAATTGATGGTAAATATGTTGCTGGAAGAAAAGATTTCAAGTCATTCTTACTTCCAGACATCCTTGCGGAGCACTCCTTTTCAAGTAGTATATGGCAGAGAAACACCAACCATTTCGTCTTATAGTAAGCAACTTGTAACCTAGTTGTGCTAGGTGAGTCAGTCCATTAAGAATGCTAAGTATTCGACTAAGTCCATGTATAAATGGTTGGAGAGACCTCTTAGTGGATGTAGCTATAAATGGATTTGGGATGCAAAGTTGCCTTTGAAAATCCAAATTTTCTGTGGCAAAAATGTTCCAGAATGCTGTTTTGACAAGGCAGGTCATGAAGCAAAGGAAATGGCCTGGTAACCCTTGTTGCTCTTTTTGCAAAGACGTTGAGTCTTCTTAGCATCTTTTCTATACTTGTTCGGTTGCTCGTGTTGTCTGGAGAACTGTTGGGTTTGTTCTGGATACTGACTTTATGTGCTAATAACGGTTCGCAGTATCTCTCCTGGTGCTAATTTTTTCTGCCTGATGGGGAAAAACTCTATACTGTTGGCCTGGTGGCCATTACTTGGATATATGAAATGCTTGAAACTGAGCAACCTTCGAGCATAAAATGATCAAGGCCGCTTTTGAGATTGTCTTCACTACTTGCTCTTTTCTTATCTAGTGGGCAGGTCTTCAGAAGGAGGGCAATGCGAAGATACTCAGGACTGGAGCAGAGCTTCTTCGCTCTAACACGATGAACTTGATGAGGATTTGCGAGGCAACTCAGAGGCCTATCGAAGGAGTGAAGCCTGTGTGACTCCTTGTCCTTGGAGATTCTTTTGGGTAGTTATGTTGTTGCATTTGGTTCCTGGAACCCGCTTGTGGGTTTGCTAAAGTTTAAGACCTTACTTATTATGTTCTCTGGCTTGTGATAGGACTAATTTATTTTGGTGCTGTCTAGGTTTTCACCCCCATAGTGTATGTTCCTATATCGAGCGTATGCAGTTGGCTTTCCTAGCAGTTCGTTGAACTTGCTTCCTCTTTCCTGTCCCCTGTTTAAACTCTGACACTGATGTATTTCCATTTGATTAAATGGAAAGGGGGTTAGCCCGGTTCAAAAAAAAAAGGTGAGACAGTTCATGTCTTAGCCTGATTACTTGGTACATGCTATTATGCAAATCCAGTCCATGCAATCTATTTGGTATGTGATACTTAAAACGTCAAACCCTAAGCAATTTTCAGAGACTCTAAGCTTTGGCTGGGACAAGCCCACAGAAACCTGGAGAGTGATGCTTCACCTCTCTGTTATCCCATGTGATCCAATCCCAGTTCCCAGGACTACCATGTACCTCCACTAACCAAATTCAAAGGCCATAACAAGTACATGTTGTACAAAAAAAAAGGCCATAAAAGCATCTAAAATCTATTGAAGGTATCCCTATTCGCCATGCATCACAAGTACTCCCCTGCATTTCACTAGAATTGTCCACGGTTTCGGTAGTCTCTGATTCAAAAAGTCTGTCCATTGATCAAGAGTACAGTTAATCAGTCAATGCAAAACGAGCTTGGGCACTCATGATCCCTTTATCTTAGCAATCCAAATGCTTAGAGATTTGCGCACATGCACGTATCTAATTCTGTATTTGAGTTGTATTGTGACTTTTCATAATTAGACTGACATGGACAGGCCCACTGAGACTTCATAAGACTTTGTGCATGTGGATTAAAAACTAGGATCATCCAACAGAAGCACTATTAACTTCTGGCATACCGTTCATAGTTGCAACTTTAGCAAACTGAACACTGAAGGAAAAAATTGAAAGAGTGGATACCAATTTGTCTTTCCAGATGCATTCGGATGTTCCATAGACATTTAGTCACGTACATAATCTTACATGTACTCGACCAATTACGATCCTTTCATACATTGGGAGATGCATCATCTCCCTGCAAGCCGATACACACACCTATATGGACACCAAAACAACTTATATAAAATAGTTTTGAATTTTGATCTTTAGTTTCCTTTGTGCATGGCAGTAGACACGTCAGGAAAATTAGGCTACAATTTACACATCATCTAAATATATACAAGGACAAGCTCCAGCAAGACTACTTAGCAAGGGTGATATTGTATTGGACGCAGTACATTCATATATAGTCATATTTAGCTATCCTTAATAGCTTGCTTAGTCAGAAGCCTGGAACTGTAATTTGTTCTTATTATAGAAGGTAGAAATGTCAAAACAATGGACACTGGAACCTGAGGGTTACCTGCTACCTAGTGTACAGAGGAAGACCAGTAACACTTCCCCATTAAGGGAATTCTGTGGGCACTTTCATAAACCGTATCTTACGAGTTAAGTTCACCTCAATTACAGTACATGTTTCGAGTTAAACAGGTTCCCTGTAATTTAATTTGTTCCGACAGCAATGGGAAGCACTTTATCCACTTACATACATTTCCAAAACATGTATAGACCCTTTTTCCTTTTTTTTCTTCTTCGGTCCTTTTGCTAGAAATAGAACAGCCTTAGAGTGAGATACAGATAACGGCTCATAGGTTTTCCTCACCCCACCAAATCCGAACTAAGAGTATGATGTGTGTCTATCTATGCTCCTCACTAGCTTAACACAAGAGCCTAGATTGTCGAATACAAATAGACAACCTACTGAACACACACAAAATTTGCTCCAGTTACCTATGTCCGATTTTCATTTCTAGATCAGATGACCAGTAACCAACTACCCCGTCCCTGTATGATTCTCGCTTCCTACGCGCCTAACAGAGACTAAAAATTCCACCAGAATTTCCCACGGAAATTTGCACTGAATGATACCAAAAGCACTCTACGCAGTCCACAGAAGAATTACCACTAGAGCGAAATTTGCTACTCTGCTTAACGTGCCAACCCCCAGACCAACGAAATTTCGTGATCCAAAACAGCTGAACCGAGATCCACGGAAGCGCGGTCGCACGAAATCTAGCTCGGTGACCACGAGAGCACAGAGGGCGTCGATAGCAACTAGATAAATCCGAAGGAGGGGAGAGGCTCGTTGGGCTGACCTTCGAGGACGTGGTCCTCGGGCCCGATGGCAGAGTCGGCGCAGACGTCGCAGACGACGCGGCCGCGGATCTCCCCCGTCCACGCCTCGGCCGCCGGGGCCGCCGCCAGCAGGAAAGCGAGGAGGGCCAGATGGAGGAGGAGCAGACACCGGTGAGGGAGAGGACACGCCGCCGTCGCCATGAATCGGTTTGCTCGGTCGAGCTACTCTTTCCCTTTCGAGGGAGAGGGCAGAGCTTCGTGACTTTCGCGGGAGGATTTTTTTTTTAGCATCAGTACAAACACAAGTGCTCATATACACGCGCATACACTCACCTCTATGAACGCACACACGCACACCCTACCCCTATGAGCACCTCCGAGAGACTGAGCCGGCATATCATTTTGAAATTTACGAAGTCACCGTAGGCGCCTAGTCGTCGACGGGAACGTCTCCTCCCACTGAAAGCGCATCGCCGGAAATCCTGAAATAAATCCAGGAATAATGCGAGCACCAGGATTTGAACCCTGGTGGGTTGAAGATACCACTGTCCACCTAACCAACTCAACCACAGGTTGATTTGCACTTTTGCGGGAGGATTGACGACCTATGAAGCACCGATACGGCGACACGGATACGGCGACACGAATACGACGATACGAGTATGGTGATACGGGATATGGTAATTTTTTGAAACAGCAATACAGCGATACGGCAAGTATATGTAAATAATAATATATAAAATAACAAGTAATAAAGACAAAGCATGATATAGGATGTGTGAGATGAGATCAGAATACTGCCCCATTGGTTGCCTGATTTCCTCCATGCCTCTTTTCAAGTCCTAAATGATCATCTAGGTTCCTTATCATGGTGTATGCAAAACAGAAAATACATTATATGATATTACACTTTGTCAATTTAAGATAAATAGACATGAAAAGTGAAAAATGTTAAACAAATTGGCTTGAGCTGGCCAAATGAATATACAATTCCTTGTTCCAAACTAGCAAGCAGTATCAAACAAGCAGTACTAAAGCAAGCAGTAGTATGCACCTATGCTAAGCAGTAACATCAGCAAGTACTAGGAACTAGGAAGTAGTAGTATAGCAGTAATCTGCAAGAACTAACCAGCCAGCCAAGCATCGTCCACTCCGTTCGTAACAAGAACAGGGACCAGAGTCATTGAAGAAGAAAAAAAACATGAATGGATCACGACTGACGATGGTGCTGAAGAAGATTCGAGTCAACCGAGGGCCGAGGTAGCAGCGAGGCAATTCCAGGCGGCGCCGGCGACCCACTACAGGCGGCGAGCGACTCCAGTCTGTGGCGGCGGCCGGCGGGGAGGATTATCCAGTGGCGGCGGTACGCTCGTGCAAGCTCCTGTCTGGGCTGATGCTAGGGTTAGCCATGGGCCTTCTACTTCTATTGGGTTGCCGTGTTCCTCCCGTATCGTAGAGGATGTACAAGACGTATCCACATTTTTTCTTTTATTTTTAAATCAAAAAATAGGATACTTCGCCGATACCCATATCGCAGCCGTATCGTGCGTATCGCCGTATCGGCGACGTTCGATACGCCGATACACAGGTTTCTGACGTATCGGTGTTTTTGGTATCATTTGAATCACCCATATATACGCCGAAGGAGGGGAGAGGCAGAGCAGGAAATCAGGCTACAAGAAAACTCTTCTCTTCCTGTACGTTTCAACTAATATAAATTAATCAGCCATATATTAGTCAAACATTTAGGATCATTTGAATTGTTATTTGTCTCGAAACAACAAAGCTCTTTCTGAGTTAAGCGTTAATCAAACACTACAAGGAAATAAGCACAAACTGCTCCTTATCGGTGAACTGGGCGTAGTTCTGTGGTTTGGTAACCAATTCATAAGGTTTCAAGTCTTAGGCCATGTTTGGTTCTATAAGTTAAGTTAATTTGGATTAGTTTAGACTCAACTAACCCAAAAAATATCAAACAGAAGGATTAGTTTGGGTTAGATGCATCTAACTCATCAAAAAAATCTAACCCATTCAAAAGGTGCTTATTTGGGTTAGTTTTTCTTGTGATCATCAAAAAACATCTTTTTCTCTCGCTCCCCCCGCAGCAGATCCCTCCCCACTTTTTTGAAGCTTCTCGTCCTCTCCCTCCCTCCCTCTCACACCGTCCGTGAAGGCGCCTCGCCGTATCCACGCTCCCGTCCGCCGCCGGTAAGCATCCCTGCACTATCCTCCCGTTCCAACCCCCTTGTCTCTATGCGGCCCGTCCGTCCGCCGGTAAGCAGTCGCGGCTCCTTGCGTGGCCCGTCCCCGTCGGCCTCGGCCAGTGAGACTCCTTGCACAGGGTTGGCGGATTCGGTCAGCGGGTTGCGCGAGAGGCCAGCGCGGCTCCTTGCCGGGCGCGTCCCCGTCTGCCTCGGCCAGAGCTTGCTCCGTCAAATCCGGCAGGTAATAGGGTCCAAAGTAGCCAAATGATTGAGGAAGAGCAATTATTGTCAATCTAACTCTGCCATCCAAACACTTCTTTGGTTAAAGTTAGTTCAGGGTTGGTTCAAGATTAGAATCTAACTCTAACCTTTAACTGAGTTAGACCATCCAAACAGGGCCTTAGACTTGGTAAATGCTCGCATTTTTCTGAATTATCTTAGACTTTTCGATGATGTTTGTTTAGTGGGAAAATATGTTCTCATCAACTACGAGGCTCGTATGGTATGTATGCGCGTACGTGCTTACATAGGGATGAGTTTATATATGTATATATGAGCATCTATGTTGTAGTATGATGTTTAAAAAACCTGTTGTTTATTCTAACACAGTACAGACACAAAACGCTTATATAAACGTGCATACACTAATCTTTATGAACGCACACATGCACACCCTACTTGTATGAGCATCTCTGAGAGGCTGAGCCGACATATCATCTTAGCACCATAACTTGAACACTGGTGGGCTGGGGATATCAATGTCCTCCTAACCATCCAACCACAAGTTGGTTCGCTATGTGCATCGTGATGATGCAGAGGCCGGGGCTATTCCCCTTTTCGAAAGAAAAAAATATAGCCCTTTAAGTATCAAAATCTTTGTGATTTCACTTACACCTATTAATTTTTCTTAGTCGCCTTTTAGACATCAACCTTCACGACCTTCTTCATGTGCACCCCGGGAAGAAGTGTACCACTTAAAATCAAAATAAAAGTGTTTGGTATACTACACTACAATTCACTTCTTTATTTTTTTTTCTTTGCGAAAAACTTCTGATTTGTTCATCTTTAATCATGACACTACAAGAAATATCATAAATCATAAAAATTTCATCCAAATCCGTAAACCATTTAGCGATGATTACAAACACTGAAGCACATATATGGACTATGTTTTTGACCTAGTGCCAAAACCCATTTGCCGCAAAACCTAGACGAGAAAGGGCCACTGAACTTAGTCGAACGCTTTGGATACATCCAATTTTAGCATCGCCGTGGGATTCTTGAGTGTATGCAACCTTCTCACCGTGCCTTGAAGGCTTGAGCGAGCATAAAACTTTTATGTATCGATCTTCCCCTAACGAAGGCACTTCGGTGTATCCTCACCAACCTCGGCAGATCTTCCGCTAGCCTGGTGCCCAATATCTTGTCAAAGATTTCCACAACCCCGTGAATTAAACTGACATGGTGGAAGTCCCTCAACTCGCTTGCCCCATCATTCTTGGGCAAAAGAGAGACCAAGACCTTGTGGATGGCCGGGAGCCCACGCATGTCACCACGGTAAAAAAACCACAAGGGCCCTCATGAAAGCTCCTTTGATGATGGTCCAGCACACACTGTAAAAATGCCCCGTGAACCCATCTGGGCAAGGAGCGCGGCTCGATGGCATACTTTTATTATCTTCTCGACCTCCTCACAAGTGAATGGCGCCCAAGGTTTGCCATGAGCAGATGCGCGCGCATCAAGGTTGAGCGAATGTGCACGCTCGGGGATTGTGGCCAGAATTGCCTCATAATAGTCATCAACCGCCTTGGCAATTTGCTCTTGTCCCGTTAAGATTTTGCCATTGCTTTATAATATCGTTATCGTGTTCCTCCTCCTGTGATTACTAGCATGTTGGTGGAAAAAATTGTGTGTTGGCATCTCCTTGCCTAAGCCATAGCAGCCTCGACTTTTGTCGCGCGGTCGATCGTTCCAAAGAGCATATTGTTGGGAACGCAGTATTTCAAAATTTTTACTTACGATCACGCAATATCTATCTAGGAGATGCATAACAACGAGCGGGGAGAGAGTGTCCATGTACCCTCGTAGACCGAAAGCGGAAGTGTTTAGTAACGCGTTTGATGTAGTCGAACGTCTTCGCGATCCAACCGATCCAAGTACTGAACGCACAATACCTCCGTGATCTGCACACGTTCAGCTCGGTGATGTCCCTCGAACTCTTGATCGAGTTGAGGCCGAGGGAGAGTTCCGTCGGCACGACGACGTAGTGACGGTGATGATGAAGTTACCGACGCAGGGCTTCGCCTAAGCACTAAGATGATATGACCGAGGTGTGTAACTGTGGAGGGGGCATCGCACACGGCTAAAAGATCAACTCGTGTGTTCCAGGGCGCCCCCTCCCCACGTATATAAAGGAGGGAGGGAGGAGGAGGCCGGCCAGGGGTGGCGCGCCCAAGGGGGGGAGTCCTACTCTAGGTAGGATTCGCCCTCCCCCACTCCTATCCCTACAAGTAGAAGGGGAAAAGAGGAGGAGGAGAGAAAGGAAAGGGGCCCCCCCCAACCCTAGTCCAATTTAGTTTGGGCTAGGGGGGGCGCCACTCCTTGGCCTGCCTTCTCTCTTCCACCACTAGGCCCATGAGGCCCATTAACCGCCCGGGGGGTTCCGGTAACCCCCCTGGTACTCCGGAAGATATCTGATACACTTTGGAACCATTCCGGTGCTCGAATATAACCTTCCAATATATCAATCTTTATGTCTCAACCATTTCGAGACTCCTCGTCATGTCTGTGATCTCATCTGGGACTCCAAACAACCTTCGGCCATCAAACCACATAAACTCATAATACAAATCGTCATCGAACGTTAAGCGTGCGGACCCTAAGGGTTCGACAACTATGTAGACATGACCGAGACACATCTCCGGTCAATAACCAATAGCGGAACCTGGATGCTCATATTGGTTCCTACATATTCTAAAAAGATCTTTATCGGTGAAACCCCATAACAACATACGTTGTTCCCTTTGTAATCGGTATGTTACTTGCCCGAGATTCGATCGTCGGGTATCACCACACCTAGTTCAATCTCGTTACCGGCAAGTCTCTTTACTAGTTCCGTAATGCATCATCCCGCAACTAACTCATTAGTCACATTGCTTGCAAGGCTTATAGTGATGTGCATTACCGAGATGGCCCAGAGATACCTCTCCAACAATCGGAGTGACAAATCCTAATCTCGATCTATGCCAACTAAACAAACACCATCGGAGACACCTGTAGAGCATCTTTATAATCACCCAGTTATGTTATGACATTTGATAGCACACTAAGTGTTTCTCCGGTATTCGGGAGTTGCATAATCTCAGTCATAGGAACATGTATAAGTCATGAAGAAAGCAATAGCAATAAACTAATCACAGTGCTATGCTAACGGATGGGTCTTGTCCATCACATCATTCTATAGTGATGTGATCCCATTCATCAAATGACAACACATGTCTATGGCTAGGAAACTTAACCATCTTTGATTAACGAGCTAGTCAAGTAGAGGCATACTAGGGACACTCAGTTTGTCTATGTATTCACACATGTACTAAGTTTCCGGTTAATACAATTCTAGCATGAATAATAAAAATTTATCATGATATAAGGAAATATAAATAACAACTCTATTATTGCCTCTAGGGCATATTTCCTTCAGTCTCCCACTTGCACTAGAGTCAATAATCTAGATTGCATAGTAATGATTCTAACACCCATGGAGTCTTGGTGCTGATCATGTTTTGCTCGTGAGAGAGGCTTAGTCAAGCATCTGCAACATTCAGATCCGTATGTATTTTGCAAACTTCTATGTCACCCTCCTTGACTAGATCGTGGATGGAATTGAAGCGTCTCTTGATGTGCTTGGTTCTCTTGTGAAATCTGGATTCCTTCGCCAAGGAAATAGCTCCAGTATTATCACAAAAGATTTTCATTGGACCCGATGCATTAGGTATGACACCTAGATCGTGTTGGAAATATGCCCTAGAGGCAATAATAAATTGATTATTATTATATTTCCTTGTTCATGATAATCGTTTATTATCCATGCTAGAATTGTATTGATAGGAAACTCAGATACATGTGTGGATACATAGACAACACCATGTCCCTAGTAAGCCTCTAGTTGACTAGCTCGTTAATCAATAGATGGTTACGGTTTCCTGACCATGGACATTGGATGTCGTTGATAACGGGATCACATCATTAGGAGAATGATGTGATGGACAAGACCCAATCCTAAGCCTAGCACAAGATCATGTAGTTCGTATGCTAAAGCTTTTCTAATGTCAAGTATCATTTCCTTAGACCATGAGATTGTGCAACTCCCGGATACCGTAGGAGTGCTTTGGGTGTGCCAAACGTCACAACATAACTGGGTGGCTATAAAGGTACACTACGGGTATCTCTGAAAGTGTCTGTTGGGTTGGCACGAATCGAGATTGGGATTTTGTCACTCCGTGTAAACGGAGAGGTATCTCTGGGCCCACTCGGTAGGACATCATCATAATGTGCACAATGTGACCAAGGGGTTGATCACGGGATGATGTGTTACGGAACGAGTAAAGAGACTTGCCGGTAACGAGATTGAACAAGGTATCGGTATACCGACGATCGAATCTCAGGCAAGTACCATACCGCTAGACAAAGGGAATTGTATACGAGATTGATTGAGTCCTTGACATCATGGTTCATCCGATGAGATCATCGTGGAACATGTGGGAGCCAACATGGGTATCCAGATCCCGCTGTTGGTTATTGACCGGAGAACATCTCGGTCATGACTACATGTCTCCCGAACCCGTAGGGTCTACACACTTAAGGTTCGATGACGCTAGGGTTATAAAGGAAGCTTGTATGTGGTTACCAAATGTTGTTCGGAGTCCCGGATGAGATCCCGGACGTCACGAGGAGTTCCGGAATGGTCCGGAGGTAAAGATTTATATATAGGAAGTCCTGTTTCGGCCATCGGGACAAGTTTCGGGGTCATCGGTATTGTACCGGGACCACCGGAAGGGTCCCGGGGGCCCACCGGGTGGGGCCACCTGCCCCGGGGGGCCACATGGGCTGTAGGGGGTGCGCCTTGGCCTACATGGGCCAAGGGCACCAGCCCCTAGAGGCCCATGCGCCAAGATATAGGAAAAAGGGGAGAGTCCTAAAAGGGAAGGCACCTCCGAGGTGCCTTGGGGAGGATGGACTCCTCCCCCCCTCTTAGCCGCACCCCTTTCTTGGAGGAAGGGGCAAGGCTGCGCCTTCCCCCTCTCCCCTGCCCCTATATATAGTGGAGGGGAGGGAGGGCATCCATACCTGAGCCCTTGGCGCCTCCCTCCCTCCCGTGACACCTCCTCCTCTCCCGTAGGTGCTTGGTGAAGCCCTGCAGGATTGCCACGCTCCTCCATCATCACCACGCCGTTGTGCTGCTGCTGGATGGAGTCTTCCTCAACCTCTCCCTCTCTCCTTGCTGGATCAAGGCGTGGGAGACATCGTCGAGCTGTACGTGTGTTGAACGCGGAGGTGCCGTCCGTTCGGTACTAGGATCATCGGTGATCTGAATCACGACGAGTACGACTCCATCAACCCCGTTCACTTGAACGCTTCCGCTTAGCGATCTACAAGGGTATGTAGATGCACTCTCCTTTCTACTCATTGCTGGTCTCTCCATAGATAGATCTTGGTGATACGTAGGAAAATTTTTGAATTTCTGCTACGTTCTCCAACAGTGGTATCAGAGCTAGGTCTATTGCGTAGATTCTCTGCACGAGTAGAACACAAAGTAGTTGTGGGCGTCGATATTGTTCAATATGCTTGCCGTTACTAGTCTTATCTTGATTCGGCGGCATCGTGAGATGAAGCAGCCCGGACCAACCTTACACGTACGCTTACGTGAGACCGGTTCCACCGACAAACATGCACTAGTTGCATAAGGTGGCTGGCGGGTGTCTGTCTCTCCCACTTTAGTCGGATCGGATTCGATGAAAAGGGTCCTTATGAAGGGTAAATAGCAATTGGCATATCACGTTGTGGTTCATGCGTAGGTAAGAAACGTTCTTGCTAGAAACCCATAGCAGCCACGTAAAACATGCAAACAACAATTAGAGGACGTCTAACTTGTTTTTGCAGGGTATGCTATGTGATGTGATATGGCCAAAAAGGATGTGATGAATGATATATGTGATGTATGAGATTGATCATGTTCTTGTAATAGGAATCACGACTTGCATGTCGATGAGTATGACAACCGGCAGGAGCCATAGGAGTTGTCTTTATTTATTTGTGACCTGCGTGTCAACTTAAATGTCATGTAATTACTTTACTTTATTGCTAACCGTTAGCCATAGTAGTAGAAGTAATAGTTGGCGAGGCAACTTCATGAAGACACGATGATGGAGATCATGATGATGGAGATCATGGTGTCATGCCGGTGACGATGATGATCATGGAGCCCCGAAGATGGAGATCAAAAGGAGCAAAGTGATGATGGCCATATCATGTCACTATTTGATTGCATGTGATGTTTATCATGTTTATACATCTTATTTGCTTAGAATGACGGTAGTAAATAAGATGATCCCTTACAACAATTTCAAGAAGTGTTCTCCCCTAACTGTGCACCGTTGCGACAGTTCGTGTTTCGAAGCACCACGTGATGATCGGGTGTTAGATTCTAACGTTCACATACAACGGGTGTAAGACAGATTTACACACGCGAAACACTTAGGGTTAACTTGACGAGCCTAGCATGTACAGACATGGCCTCGGAACACGGAGACCGAAAGGTCGAGCATGAGTCGTATAGAAGATACGATCAACATGAAGATGTTCACCGATGATGACTAGTCCGTCTCACGTGATGATCGGACACGGCCTAGTTTGACTCGGATCATGTAATCACTTAGATGACTAGAGGGATGTCTATCTGAGTGGGAGTTCATAAGATGAACTTAATTATCCTGAACATAGCCAAAAGGATTTTGCAAATTATGTCGTAGCTCACGCTATAGTTCTACTGTTTAGATATGTTCCTAGAGAAAAATTAGTTGAAAGTTGATAGTAGCAATTATGCGGACTAGGTCCGTAAACTGAGGATTGTCCTCATTGCTTCATAGAAGGCTTATGTCCTTAATGCACCGCTCAGTGTGCTGAACCTCGAACGTTGTCTGTGGTTGTTGCGAACATCTGACATACACGTTTTGATAACTACGTGATAGTTCAGTTAAACGGTTTAGAGTTGAGGCACCAAAGACGTTTTTTGAAACGTCGCGAAACATATGAGATGTTTTGAGGGCTGAAATTGGGATTTCAGGCTCGTGCCCATGTCAAGAGGTATAAGACCTCCGATGACTTTCTTAACCTGCAAACTAAGGAGAAAAGCTCAATTGTTGTGCTTGTGCTCAGATTGTCTGAGTACAACAATCGCTTGAATCGAGTGGGAGTTGATCTTCCAGATAAGACAGTGATGGTTCTCCGAAGTCATTACCACCAAGCTGCTAGAGCTTCGTGATGAACTATAATATATCAGGGACATATATGATGATCCTTGAGATACTCGCGATGTTTGACACCGCGAAAGTAGAAATCAAGAAGGAGCATCAATTGTTGATGGTTGGTGAAACCACTAGTTTCAAGAAGGGCAAGGGCAAGAAGGGATACTTCATGAAACGGCAAATCAGCTGCTGCTCTAGTGAAGAAACCCAAGGTAAAACCCAAACCCGAGACTAAGTGCTTCTGTAATAAGGGGAACAACCACTAGAGCAGAATTACCCTAGATACTTGGTAGATAAGAAGGCTGGCAAGGTCGATAGAAGTATATTGGATATACATTGTGTTAATGTGTACTTTGCTAGTACTCCTAGTAGCACCAGGGTATTAGATACCGGTTCGGTTGCTAAGTGTTAGTAACTCGAAACAAAAGGCTATGGAATAAACGGAGACTAGCTAAAGGTGAGCTGACGATATGTGTTGGAAGTCTTTCCAAGCTTGATATGATCAAGCATCGCACGCTCCCTCTACCAAAGAGATTGGTGTTAAACCTAAATAATTGTTATTTGGTGTTTGCGTTGAGCATAGACATGATTGGATTACGTCTATCGCAATACGGTTATTCATTTAGGGAGAATAATGGTTACTCTGTTTATTTGAATAATACCTTCAATGGTCTTACACCTAAAATGAATGGTTTATTAAATCTCGATCGTAGTGATACACATGTTCATGAAAAAAGATAGCAACTTGTTGGAAGTAATACATTTTGATGTGTACAGTCCAATGAGTGCTGAGGCATGTAGTGGATATTGTTATGTTCTTACTTCACAGATAATTTGAGTGGATGTTGAGTACATTTACTTGATGAATCATGAGTCTGAATTATTGAAAGGTTCAAGTAATTTCAGGGTGAAGTTGAAAGATCGTCGAGACAAGAGGATAAAATATCTATGATATGATCATAGAGATGAATATCTGAATTACGAGTTTGGCACAGAATTAAGACATTGTGGAAATTGTTTCACAATTGATACAGCCTGGAACACCATAGTGTGATGGTGGGTCCAAACGTCATAGTTGCACCCTATTGGATATGGTGCATACCATGATGTCTCTTATCGAGTTACCACTATCGTTCATGGGTTAGGCATTAGAGACAACCACATTCACTTTAAATAGGGCACCACATAATTTCGTTGAGACGACACCGTATGAACTATGGTTTGGAGAAACCTAAGTTGCCGTTTCTTGAAAGTTTGGGGCTGCGACGCTTATGTGAAAAGGTTTCAGGTTGATAAGCTCGAACCCAAAACAGATAAAATGCATCTTCATAGGACACCCAAAAACAGTTGGGTATACCTCCTAATTCAGATCCGAAAGCAATAGGGATTGTTTCTTGAATCGGGTCCTTTTTCGAGGAAAGGTTTCTCTCGAAAGAGTTGAGTGGGAGGATGGTGGAGACTTGATGAGGTTATTGAACCATCACTTCAACTAGTGTATAGCAGGGCACAAAGAGTTGTTCCTGTGGCACCTACACCAATTGAAGTGGAAGCTTATGATAGTGATCATAAAACTTCGGATCAAGTCACTCCCAAACCTCGTGGGATGACAAGGATGCGTACTACTTCAGAGTGGTATGTAATCCTGTCTTGGAAGTCATGTTGCTAGACAACAATGAACCTACGAGCTATGGAGAAGCGATGGTGGGCCCAAATTCCGACAAATGGTTAGAAGCCATAAAATCCGAGATAGGATCCATGTATGAAAACAAAGTGTAGACTTTGGCAGAACAACTCGATGGTCGTAAGGCTGTTGAGTGCAGATGGATTTTAAAAGGAAGACAGACAATGATGGTAAGTGTCACCATTGAGAAAGCTCGACTTGTCGTTAAGATGTTTTTCGACAAGGTCAAGGAGTTGACTACGATGAGACTTTCTCACTCGTAGCGATGCTAAGAGTCTGTTGGAATTATATTAGCAATTACTGCATTATTTATGAAATCTTGCAGATAGGATGTCAAAACATTGTTTCCTCGACGATTCTTGAGGAAAGGTTGTATGTGATACAACTGGAAGGTTTTGTCTATCCTGAAATATGCTAATAAGTATGCAAATCTCCAGCAATCCTTCTGAGGACTGGAGTGAGCATCTCGGAGTTGGAATGTATGCTTTGATGATGATCAAAGATTTTGGGTGTATACAAAGTTTATGAGAAACTTGTATTTCCAAAGAAGTGAGTGGGAGCACTATAGAATTTCTGATGAGTATATGTTGTTGACATATTAATGATCAGAAATGACGTAGAATTTCTGGAAAGCATATAGGGTTATTTGGAAAGTGTTTTCAATGGAAAACCTGGATTAAGCTACTTGAACATTGAGCATCAAGATCTATAAGGATAGATCAAAACGCTTAATAGTACTTTCAAATGAGCACATACCTTGACGTGATCTTGAAGGTGTTCAAAATGGATCAGTCAAAGAAGGAGTTCTTGCCTGAGTTGTAAGGTACGAAGTTAAGACTTAAAGCTCGACCATGGCAGAATAGAGAGAAAGGAATGAAGGTCGTCCCCTATGCTAAAGACATAGGCTCTACAGTATGCTATGCTGTGTCCCGCACCTGAAGTGTGCTTTACCATGAGTCAGTCAAGGGGTACAAGAGTGATCCAAGAATGGATCACAGGACAGCGGTCAAAGTTATCCTTAGTAACTAGTGGACTAAGGAATTTTCTCAATTATGGAGGTGGTAAAAGAGTTCGTCGTAAAGGGTTACGTCGATGCAAGCTTAACACCTATCCGGATAGCTCTGAGTAGAGATACCGGATACGTATAATGGAGCAACAATTTAGAATAGCTCCTAGTAGAACAGTTATTTGGAATAGCTCCAAATAGAACGTGGTAGCTGCATCTAGGAGATGACATAGAGATTTGTAAAGCACACACGGATCTGAAAGGTTCAGACCCGTTGACTATAACCTCTCTCACAAGCATAACATGATCAAACCCAGAACTCATCGAGTGTTAATCACATGGTAAATGTGAACTAGATTATTGACTCTAGTAAACTCTTTGGGTGTTAGTCACATGGGGATGTGACCTTGAGTGTTAATCACATATCGATGTGAACTAGATCATTGACTCTAGTGCAAGTGGGAGACTGTTGGAAATATGCCCTAGAGGCAATAATAAATTGATTATTATTATATTTCCTTGTTCATGATAATCGTTTATTATCCATGCTAGAATTGTATTGATAGGAAACTCAGATACATGTGTGGATACATAGACAACACCATGTCCCTAGTAAGCCTCTAGTTGACTAGCTCGTTAATCAATAGATGGTTACGGTTTCCTGACCATGGACATTGGATGTCGTTGATAACGAGATCACATCATTAGGAGAATGATGTGATGGACAAGACCCAATCCTAAGCCTAGCACAAGATCATGTAGTTCGTATGCTAAAGCTTTTCTAATGTCAAGTATCATTTCCTTAGACCATGAGATTGTGCAACTCCCGGATACCGTAGGAGTGCTTTGGGTGTGCCAAACGTCACAACGTAACTGGGTGGCTATAAAGGTACACTACGGGTATCTCTGAAAGTGTCTGTTGGGTTGGCACGAATCGAGATTGGGATTTTGTCACTCCGTGTAAACGGAGAGGTATCTCTGGGCCCACTCGGTAGGACATCATCATAATGTGCACAATGTGACCAAGGGGTTGATCACGGGATGATGTGTTACGGAACAAGTAAAGAGACTTGCCAGTTACGAGATTGAACAAGGTATCGATATACCGACGATCGAATCTCAGGCAAGTACCATACCGCTAGACAAAGGGAATTGTATACGGGATTGATTGAGTCCTTGACATCATGGTTCATCCGATGAGATCATCGTGGAACATGTGGGAGCCAACATGGGTATCCAGATCCCGCTGTTGGTTATTGACCGGAGAACATCTCGGTCATGACTACATGTCTCCCGAACCCGTAGGGTCTACACACTTAAGGTTCGATGACGCTAGGGTTATAAAGGAAGCTTGTATGTGGTTACCGAATGTTGTTCGGAGTCCCGGATGAGATCCCGGACGTCACGAGGAGTTCCGGAATGGTCCGGAGGTAAAGATTTATATATAGGAAGTCCTGTTTCGGCCATCGGGACAAGTTTCGGGGTCATCGGTATTGTACCGGGACCACCGGAAGGGTCCCGGGGGCCCACCGGGTGGGGCCACCTGCCCCGGGGGGCCACATGGGCTGTAGGGGGTGCGCCTTGGCCTACATGGGCCAAGGGCACCAGCCCCTAGAGGCCCATGCGCCAAGATATAGGAAAAAGGGGAGAGTCCTAAAAGGGGAAGGCACCTCCGAGGTGCCTTGGTGAGGATGGACTCCTCCCCCCCTCTTAGCCGCACCCCTTTCTTGGAGGAAGGGGCAAGGCTGCGCCTTCCCCCTCTCCCCTGCCCCTATATATAGTGGAGGGGAGGGAGGGCATCCATACCTGAGCCCTTGGCGCCTCCCTCCCTCCCGTGACACCTCCTCCTCTCCCGTAGGTGCTTGGCGAAGCCCTGCAGGATTGCCACGCTCCTCCATCATCACGACGCCGTTGTGCTGCTGCTGGATGGAGTCTTCCTCAACCTCTCCCTCTCTCCTTGCTGGATCAAGGCGTGGGAGACATCGTCGAGCTGTACGTGTGTTGAACGCGGAGGTGCCGTCCGTTCGGTACTAGGATCATCGGTGATCTGAATCACGACGAGTACGACTCCATCAACCCCGTTCACTTGAACGCTTCCGCTTAGCGATCTACAAGGGTATGTAGATGCACTCTCCTTTCTACTCGTTGCTGGTCTCTCCATAGATAGATCTTGGTGATACGTAGGAAATTTTTTGAATTTCTGCTACGTTCTCCAACAGATCGGATATGAACTCCTTCATCCAGACTCCTTCATTTGCTGCTTCCTAAGCAGCTATGTACTTCGCTTCACACGTAGATCCCGCCACGATGCTCTGTTTCGAACTGCACCAACTGGCGGCTCCACCATTCAATATAAATACGTATCCAGTTTGTGACTCAGAGTCATCTGGATTAGTGTCAAAGCTTGTATCGACGTAACCATTCACGACGAGCTCTTTGTCACCTCCATAAACGAGAAACATATCATTGGTCCTTTTCAGGTATTTCAGGATGTTCTTGACCGATGTCCAGTGATCCATTCCTGGATTACTTTGGTACCTCCTACTATACTTATAGCAAGGCACACATTAGGTCTGGTACACAGCATTGCATACATGATAGAACCTATGGCTGAGGCATAAGGAATGACTTTCATTTTCTCTTTATCTTCTACAGTGGTCGGGCATTGCGTCTTACTCAACTTCACACCTTGTAACACAGGCAAGAACACTTTCTTTGACTGATCCATTTTGAACTTCTTCAAAATCTTATCAAGGTATGTGCTTTGTGAAAGTCCAATTAAGCGTCTTGATCTATCTCTATAGATCTTGATGCCCAATATGTAAGCAGCTTCATCGAGGTCTTTCATAGAAAAACTCTTATTCAAGTATTCTTTTATGCTATCCAAAAATTCTATATCATTTCCAATCAACAATATGTCATCCAAATATAATATTAGAAATGCTACTGAGCTCCCACTCACTTTCTTGTAAATACAGGCTTCTCCAAAAGTCTGTATAAAACCATATGCTTTGATTACACTATCAAAACGTTTATTCCAACTCCGAGAGGCTTGCATCAGTCCATAAATGGATCGTTGGAGCTTGCACACTTTGTTAGCACCCTTTGGATCGACAAAACCTTCTGGTTGCATCATATACAACTCTTCTTCTAGAAATCCATTTAGGAATGCAGTTTTGACGTCCATTTGCCAAATTTCATAATCATAAAATGCGGCAATTGCTAACATGATTCGGACAGACTTAGGCCCCGTTCGGGAATACTCCGCTCCAGGCTCCGCTCCGGGAGCGGACGGAGCTCTAGTACAAAATCTAGGAGCGAGCAAACCGCCGCTCCGCAGATTATAGGAGCTGGAGAATTCCCGAACGCAGCCTTAAGCATCGCTACGGGTGAGAAAGTCTCATCAGAGTCAACTCCTTGAACTTGTTGAAGGAAATATGCCCTAGAGGAAATAATAAAGTTGTTAATTATATTTCCTTATATCATGATAAATATCTATTATTCATGCTAGAATTGTATTAACCGGAAACTTGATACATGTATGGATACATAGACAAAATACAGTAAGAGCATCTCCAATAGATGGTCCAAATGTAAAAACAACTAACTTTTGGACCGTCTGGGGCAAAAAACGCTGCTCCAACAGACGGTCCATATGCAAAAAAAATTGGACCGCGACCTCCTCGTGATGTAAAATGCAATACCTCGCGATGCAAATATACATCACGAGATGCATCTGGTCCAAAACCAGCCGCCGCCCGCGAACGCTCAACCGCCACTTCATTTCCGTTCCCGCCCGCCCGCCCGCGACCTCCCGCCCATCGCCCGCCGCCCCGCCGCCTCCACACCCCGCCGCCGTCCCGCCTCACGCCGCCCGCATCAGATCCGACGCGGACCCGCCCCCGCCGTTGTTTCCACGCCGCCACGCCACCCGCCCGCCGCGGATCCGGCCCCGCCACCCGCCGCTGTTTCCACGCAGCCCCGCCCGCCGTAGCTCCGTTCGCCACTGCCCCGCCCCACCCCACTCGCTGTTGCCCCGCACATCGTCGCTGCCCCGCCCAGCTCCTGAAGGAAATATGCCCTAGAGGCAATAATAAAGTTATTATTTATTTCCTCATATCATGATAAATGTTTATTATTCATGCTAGAATTGTATTAACCGGAAACATGATACATGTGTGAATACATAGACAAACATATAGTCACTAGTATGCCTCTACTTGACTAGCTCATTAATCAAAGATGGTTATGTTTCCTAACCATTGACATGTGTTGTCATTTGATTAATGGGATCACATCATTAGGAGAATGAGGTGATTGACATGACCCATCCCGTTAGCTTAGCACTTGATCGTTTAGTATTCTGCTATTGCTTCCTTCATGACTTATACATGTTCCTGTAACTATGAGAATTGTGTAACTCCCGTTTACCGGAGGAACACTTTGGGTACTACCAAACGTCACAACGTAACTGGGTGATTATAAAGGAGTACTACAGGTGTCTCCGAAGGTACATGTTGAGTTAGCATAATTCGAGATTAGGTTTTGTCACTCCGATTGTCGGAGAGGTATCTCTGGGCCCTCTCGGCAATGCTCATCACCTAAGCCTTGCAAGCATGTAACTAATGAGTTAGTTATAAGATGAAGTATTACAGAACGAGTAAAGAGACTTGTCGATAACGAGATTGAACTAGGTATTGGATACCGACGATCGAATCTCGGACAAGTAACATACCGATGACAAAGGGAACAACGTATGTTGTTATGCGGTTTGACCGATAAAGATCTTCGTAGAATATGTAGGAACCAATATGGGCATCCAGGTCCCGCTATTGGTTATTGACCAGAGATGTGTCTCAGTCATGTCTACATCGTTCTCGAACCGTAGGGTCCGCACGCTTAAGGTTTCGATGACAGTTATATTATGAGTTTATGTATTTTGATGTACCGAAGGTTGTTCGGAGTCCCGGATATGATTATGGACATGACGAGGAGTCTCGAAATGGTCGAGACATAAAGATTGATATATTGGACGGATATATTTGGACACCGGAAAGGTTCCGGAGAAGTTTGGAGCCCCGGAAGGTTACCGGAACCCCCCGGGAGGTATATGGGCCTTATTGGGCCCATGTAGGAGGAAGAGAGAAGGAGCAAGGGAAGGGGGCGCGCCCCCCAAGCCCAATCCGAATTGGGGAGGGGGCCGGCCCCCCCTTTCCTTTCTCCTTCCCCCTCTTCCTATTACTACTACTAGTACTACTTCCTAATACTAGTACTCTTTCCTTCCCCCTCCAAATAAGATAAGGAAAAGAGAGGGAAACCTACTTGGAGTAGGTTTCCCCCTCCTCATGGCGCGCCCCCCCTAGGGCCGGCCACCTCCTCCCTCCCTCCTTTATATACGGGGGTAGGGGGGCACCCTAGAACACACAAGTTGATCATTGATCGTTCCTTAGCCGTGTGCGGTGCCCCCCTCCACGATATTACACCTCGGTCATATTGTAGCGGTGCTTAGGCGAAGCCCTGCAACAGGAGAACATCAAGATCGTGACCACGCCGTCGTGCTGACGGAACTCCCCCTCGGCACCTCTGCTGGATCGGAGATCGAGGGTGCGTCATCGGGCTGTACGCGTGTCAAGAACTCGGAGGTGCCGGAGTAACGGTACTTGGATCGGTTGAACCGGAGGACGTACGACTACTTCCTCTACGTTGCATCAACGCTTCTGCTTCGGTCTACGAGGGTACGTAGACAACACTATCCCCTCGTTGCTATATCATCACCATGATCTTGCGTGTGCGTAGGAATTTTTTTTGAAATTACTACGTTCCACAACAGTGGCATCCGAGCCTAGGTTTTATGTGTTGATGTTATATGCACGAGTAGAACACAAGTAAGTTGTGGACGATATAAGTCATACTGCCTACCAGCATGTCATACTTTGGTTCAGCGGTATTGTGAGATGAAGCGGCCCGGACCGACATTATGCGTACGCTTACGCGAGACTGGTTTCACCGTTACGAGCACTCGTGCTTAAAGGTGGCTGGCGGGTGTCTGTCTCTCTCACTTTAGTTGAACCGAGTGTGGCTACGCCCGGTCCTTGTGAAGGTTAAAACGGAGTCTATTTGACAAACTATCGTTGTGGTTTTGATGCGTAGGTGAGATTGGTTCTTGCTTAAGCCCGTAGCAGCCACGTAAAATTTGCAACAACAAAGTAGAGGACGTCTAACTTGTTTTTGCAGGGCATGTTGTGATGTGATATGGCCAAGACATGATGCTATATTTTATTGTATGAGATGATCATGTTTTGTAACCGAAGTTATCGGCAACTGGCAGGAGCCATATGGTTGTCGCTTTATTGTATGAAATGCAAACGCCCTGTAATTGCTTTACTTTATCACTAAGCGGTAGCGATAGTCGTAGAAGCAATAGATGGCGTAACGACAACGATGCTACGATGGAGATCAAGGTGTCACGCCGGTGACGATGGTGATCACGACGGTGCTTCGAAGATGGAGATCACAAGCACAAGATGATGATGGCCATATCATATCACTTATATTGATTGCATGTGATGTTTATCCTTTATGCATCTTATCTTGCTTTGATTGACGGTAGCATTTTAAGATGATCTCTCACTAATTATCAAGAAGTGTTCTCCCTGAGTATGCACCGTTGCGAAAGTTCTTCGTGCTGAGACACCACGTGATGATCGGGTGTGATAGGCTCTACGTTCAAATACAACGGGTGCAAAACAGTTGCACACGCGGAATACTCAGGTTATACTTGACGAGCCTAGCATATACAGATATGGCCTCGGAACACGGGGACCGAAAGGTCGAGCGTGAATCATATAGTAGATATGATCAACATAGAGATGTTCACCATTGAAACTACTCCATCTCACGTGATGATCGGACATGGTTTAGTTGATTTGGATCACGTAATCACTTAGATGACTAGAGAGATGTCTGTCTAAGTGGGAGTTCTTTAGTAATATGATTAATTGAACTTAAATTTATCATGAACTTAGTACCTGATAGTATTTTGCTTGTCTATGTTTGTTTGTAGATAGATGGCTCGTGCTATTGTTCCGTTGAATTTTAATGCGTTCCTTGAGAAAGCAAAGTTGAAAGATGATGGTAGCAATTACACGGACTGGGTCCGTAACCTGAGGATTATCCTCATTGCTGCACAGAAGAGTTACGTCCTGGAAGCACCGCTGGGTGCCAGGCCTGCTGCTGATGCAACTGACGACGTTAAGAACGTCTGGCAGAGCAAAGCTGATGACTACTCTATAGTTCAGTGTGCCATGCTTTACGGCTTAGAACCGGGTCTTCAACGACGTTTTGAACGTCATGGGGCATATGAGATGTTCCAGGAGTTGAAGTTAATATTTCAAGCAAATGCCCGGATTGAGAGATATGAAGTCTCCAATAAGTTCTACAGCTGCAAGATGGAGGAGAACAGTTCTGTCAGTGAGCATATACTCAAAATGTCTGGGTATAATAATCACTTGATTCAACTGGGAGTTAATCTTCCGGATGATAGCGTCATTGACAGAATTCTCCAATCACTGCCACCAAGCTACAAGAGCTTTGTGATGAACTATAATATGCAAGGGATGAACAAGACTATTCCCGAGCTCTTCGCGATGCTGAAAGCCGCGGAGGTAGAAATCAAAAAGGAGCATCAAGTGTTGATGGTCAACAAGACCACTGGTTTCAAGAAAAGGGGCAAAGGGAAGAAGAAGGGGAACTTCAAAAGGAACGGCAAACAAGTTGCTGCTCAAGTGAAGAAACCCAAGTCTGGACCTAAGCCTGAAACTGAGTGCTTCTACTGCAAGCAGACTGGACACTGGAAGCGGAACTGCCCCAAGTATTTGGCGGATAAGAAGGATGGCAAAGTGAACAAAGGTATATGTGATATACATGTTATTGATGTGTACCTTACTAATGCTCGCAGTAGCACCTGGGTATTTGATACTGGTTCTGTTGCTAACATTTGCAACTCGAAACAGGGACTACGGATTAAGCGAAGATTAGCTAAGGACGAGGTGACGATGCGCGTGGGAAATGGTTCCAAAGTCGATGTGATCGCGGTCGGCACGCTACCTCTACATCTACCATCGGGATTAGTTTTAGACCTGAATAATTGTTATTTGGTGCCTGCGTTGAGCATGAACATTATATCTGGATCTTGTTTGATGCGAGACGGTTATTCATTTAAATCAGAGAATAATGGTTGTTCTATTTATATGAGTAATATCTTTTATGGTCATGCACCCTTGAAGAGTGGTCTATTTTTATTAAATCTCGATAGTAGTGATACACATATTCATAATGTTGAAGCCAAAAGATGCAGAGTTGATAATGATAGTGCAACATATTTGTGGCACTGCCGTTTAGGTCATATCGGTGTAAAACGCATGAAGAAACTCCATACTGATGGACTTCTGGAATCACTTGATTATGAATCACTTGGTACTTGCG
Organism: Triticum aestivum; assembly: GCF_018294505.1. Lineage (NCBI taxonomy): Eukaryota > Viridiplantae > Streptophyta > Magnoliopsida > Poales > Poaceae > Triticum > Triticum aestivum. Next base: position 218,738,667 of record NC_057801.1, on the reverse strand, counting down.
AACCGTGCCTCATGGGCAAGATGACCAAAACACCGTTCTCCGGATCTATGGAGAGAGCAACAGATTTGTTGGAAATCATACATACAGATGTATGTGGTCCGATGAATGTTGAGGCTCGTGGCGGATATCGTTATTTCCTCACCTTCACAGATGATTTGAGCAGATATGGGTATATCTACTTGATGAAGCACAAGTCTGAAACATTTGAAAAGTTCAAAGAATTTCAGAGTGAAGTAGAAAATCATCGTAACAAGAAAATAAAGTTTCTACGATCTGATCGTGGAGGAGAATATTTGAGTTACGAGTTTGGTTTACATTTGAAACAATGTGGAATAGTTTCGCAACTCACGCCACCTGGAACACCACAGCGAAATGGTGTGTCCGAACGTCGTAATCGTACTTTACTTGATATGGTGCGATCTATGATGTCTCTTACCGATTTACCGCTATCGTTTTGGGGTTATGCTTTAGAGACGGCCGCATTCACGTTAAATAGGGCACCATCAAAATCCGTTGAGACGACGCCTTATGAACTGTGGTTTGGCAAGAAACCAAAGTTGTCGTTTCTCAAAGTTTGGGGCTGCGATGCTTATGTGAAGAAACTTCAACCAGATAAGCTCGAACCCAAATCGGAGAAATGTGTCTTCATAGGATACCCAAAGGAGACAATTGGGTACACCTTCTATCACAGATCTGAAGGCAAGATTTTCGTTGCTAAAATCGGATCCTTTCTAGAGAAGGAGTTTCTCTCGAAAGAAGTGAGTGGGAGGAAAGTAGAACTTGATGAGATAACTGTATCTACTCCCTTATTGGAAAGTAGTTCATCACAAGAACCGGTTCCTGTGACAACTACACCAATTAGTGAGGAAGCTAATGATATTGATCATGAAACTTCAGATCAAGTTTCTACTGAACCTCGTAGGTCTACCAGAGTAAGATCCGCACCAGAGTGGTACAGAAATCCTATTCTGGAAGTCATGTTACTAGACCATGATGAACCTACGAACTATGAGGAAGCGATGATGAGCCCAGATTCCGCAAAATGGCTAGAGGCCATGAAATCTGAGATAGGATCCATGTATGAAAACAAAGTATGGACTTTGGTTGACTTGCCCGATGATCGGCAAGCCATTGAGAATAAATGGATCTTTAAGAAGAAGACTGACACTGATGGTAATGTTACTGTCTACAAAGCTTGACTTGTTGCAAAAGGTTTTCGACAAGTTCAAGGGGTTGACTACGATGAGACTTTCTCACCCGTAGCGATGCTTAAGTCTGTCTGAATCATGTTGGCTATTGCTGCATTTCATGATTATGAAATTTGGCAAATGGATGTCAAGACTGCATTCTTGAATGGATTTCTAGAAGAAGAGTTGTATATGATGCAACCTAAAGGTTTTGTTGATCCAAAAGGTGCTGACAAAGTGTGCAAACTCCAACGTTCCATTTATGGACTGGTGCAAGCATCTCGGAGTTGGAATAAACGTTTTGATAGTGTAATCAAAGCATATGGCTTTATACAGACTTTTGGAGAAGCCTGTATTTACAAGAAAGTGAGTGGGAGCTCTGTAGCATTTCTAGTTTTATATGTTGATGACATATTATTAATCGGAAATGATATAGAATTTCTGGATAGCATGAAGGGATACTTGAATAAAAGTTTTTCTATGAAAGACCTCGGTGAAGCTGCTTACATATTGGGCATCAAGATCTATAGAGATAGATCAAGACGCTTAATAGGACTTTCACAAAGTACATACCTTGACAAAATTTTGAAAAAGTTCAAAATGGATCAGGCAAAGAAAGGATTCTTGCCTGTGCTACAAGGTGTGAAGTTGAGTCAAACTCAATGCCCGACCACAGCAGAAGATAGAGAGAAAATGAAAGATGTTCCCTATGCTTCAGCCATAGGCTCTATCATGTATGCAATGCTGTGTACCAGACCTGACGTATGCTTAGCAATAAGCTTGGCAGGTAGGTACCAAAGTAATCCAGGAGTGGATCACTGGACAGCGGTCAAGAACATCCTGAAATACCTGAAAAGGACTAAGGATATGTTTCTCGTATATGGAGGTGACAAAGAGCTAGTCGTAAATGGTTACGTCGATGCAAGCTTTGACACTGATCCGGACGATTCTAAATCGCAGACCGGATACGTGTTTTTATTAAACGGTGGAGCTGTAAGTTGGTGCAGTTCTAAACAAAGCGTCGTGGCAGGATGTACATGTGAAGCGGAGTACATAGCTGCTTCTGAAGCAGCAAATGAAGGAGTCTGGATGAAGGAGTTCATTTCCGATCTAGGTGTCATACCTAGTGCATCGGGACCAATGAAGATCTTCTGTGACAATACTGGTGCAGTTGCCTTGGCAAAGGAATCCAGATTTCACAAGAGGACCAAGCACATCAAGAGACACTTCAATTCCATTCGGGACCAAGTCCAAGTGGGAGACATAGAGATTTGCAAGATACATACGGATCTGAATGTTGCAGACCCGTTGACTAAGCCTCTCTCACGAGCAAAACATGATCAGCACCAAGACTCCATGGGTGTTAGAATCATTACTATGTAATCTAGATTATTGACTCTAGTGCAAGTGGGAGACTGAAGGAAATATGCCCTAGAGGCAATAATAAAGTTATTATTTATTTCCTCATATCATGATAAATGTTTATTATTCATGCTAGAATTGTATTAACCGGAAACATGATACATGTGTGAATACATAGACAAACATATAGTCACTAGTATGCCTCTACTTGACTAGCTCATTAATCAAAGATGGTTATGTTTCCTAAACATTGACATGTGTTGTCATTTGATTAATGGGATCACATCATTAGGAGAATGAGGTGATTGACATGACCCATCCCGTTAGCTTAGCACTTGATCGTTTAGTATTCTGCTATTGCTTCCTTCATGACTTATACATGTTCCTGTAACTATGAGAATTGTGTAACTCCCGTTTACCGGAGGAACACTTTGGGTACTACCAAACGTCACAACGTAACTGGGTGATTATAAAGGAGTACTATAGGTGTCTCCGAAGGTACATGTTGAGTTAGCATAATTCGAGATTAGGTTTTGTCACTCCGATTGTCGGAGAGGTATCTCTGGGCCCTCTCGGCAATGCTCATCACCTAAGCCTTGCAAGCATGTAACTAATGAGTTAGTTATAAGATGAAGTATTACAGAACGAGTAAAGAGACTTGTCGATAATGAGATTGAACTAGGTATTGGATACCGACGATCGAATCTCGGACAAGTAACATACCGATGACAAAGGGAACAACGTATGTTGTTATGCGGTTTGACCGATAAAGATCTTCGTAGAATATGTAGGAACCAATATGGGCATCCAGGTCCCGCTATTGGTTATTGACCAGAGATGTGTCTCAGTCATGTCTACATCGTTCTCGAACCGTAGGGTCCGCACGCTTAAGGTTTCGATGATAGTTATATTATGAGTTTATGTATTTTGATGTACCGAAGGTTGTTCGGAGTCCCGGATATGATTACGGACATGACGAGGAGTCTCGAAATGGTCGAGACATAAAGATTGATATATTGGACGGATATATTTGGACACCGGAAAGGTTCCGGAGAAGTTTGGAGCCCCGGAAGGTTACCGGAACCCCCCGGGAGGTATATGGGCCTTATTGGGCCCATGTAGGAGGAAGAGAGAAGGAGCAAGGGAAGGGGGCGCGCCCCCCCAAGCCCAATCCGAATTGGGGAGGGGGGCCGGCCCACCCTTTCCTTTCTCCTTCCCCCTCTTCCTATTACTACTACTAGTACTACTTCCTAATACTAGTACTCTTTCCTTCCCCCTCCAAATAAGATAAGGAAAAGAGAGGGAAACCTACTTGGAGTAGGTTTCCCCCTCCTCATGGCGCCCCCCCCTAGGGCCGGCCACCTCCTCCCTCCCTCCTTTATATACGGGGGTAGGGGGTACCCTAGAACACACAAGTTGATCATTGATCATTCCTTAGCCGTGTGCGGTGCCCCCCTCCATGATATTACACCTCGGTCATATTGTAGCGGTGCTTAGGCGAAGCCCTGCAACAGGAGAACATCAAGATCGTCACCACGCCGTCGTGCTGATGGAACTCCCCCTCGGCACCTCTGCTGGATCGGAGATCGAGGGTGCGTCATCGAGCTGTATGCGTGTCAAGAACTCGGAGGTGCCGGAGTAACGGTACTTGGATCGGTTGAACCGGAGGGTGTACGACTACTTCCTCTACGTTGCATCAACGCTTCCGCTTCGGTCTACGAGGGTACGTAGACAACACTATCCCCTCGTTGCTATATCATCACCATGATCTTGCGTGTGCATAGGAATTTTTTTTGAAATTACTACGTTCCCCAACAGCTCCGTCCGCCACCGCCGCCCTGCAGCTCCGCCATCGCCCGCACGCCACTGCCCTCATGTCTCCCTCCGCCCCGCACGCCACAGCCGCCCCGCAGCACCGCCTGGCTCCGTCCGCCACCGCCCCGGCCGCACGCCGCTCTCCGATGGCGCCGAAGAAGACGCCGAAGGGCAAGTCGGGCTTCTTCGGCGTAAGGCAGAAGCCCTCCGGTAACTGGGGTGTGGAGTTCTCCGACGCCAGAAGGCGTTGGTGGATCGACACGTACCCCTCCGCCCACGAGGCCGCACATGCCTACGACATGGCGGTGTGGCGTGCCGAGAGGCCTCGGTCGCACCTCAACTTTTCAGAGATCGAGAGTCGGGCGGTAGCGGAGATGCTTGTGCCGCAGGGCATCGACATGAAGGAGATCACGACGAAGAAGAAGAAGACAAAGAAGCCGTTGGTTGTCGTCAGTGCTGGCGGGGCCGATGAGGAGGCGATGGCGAGGTTTGCTCGGGAGCATCCGGAGTATGTCCAGGCCGAGATGGAGTACTACTGGAAGCGTGAAGCGGAGCAGAAGCAGAAGGGGACGAAGAAGGAGGATGAGGCCGGTCCCTCGACGGTGATCCCCATCGAGTCCTCTTCCGAGGAGGACTGGGCAGACTACTCGGAGGAGGAGGAGGAGGAGGGGTGCGACGACCCGACGAAGCAGGAGTTCTGGGAGCAGTTCCGTAGCTCCGATGAGGAGTAGTTTTATCTAGTAGTTGTTGGAAATATGCCCTAGAGGCAATAATAAAAGAATTATTATTATATTTCCTTGTTCATGATAATTATCTTTTATTCATGCTATAATTGTATTATCCGGAAACCGTAATACACGTGTGAATACATAGACCACAATACGTCCCTAGTAAGCCTCTAGTTGACTAGCTCGTTGGTCAACAGATAGTCATGGTTTCCTGACTATGGACATTAGATGTCGTTGACAACGGGATCACATCATTAGGAGAATGATGTGATGGACACGACCCAATCCTAAGCATAGCACAAGATCGTGTAGTTCGTTTTGCTAGAGCTTTTCCAATGTCAAGTATCTCTTCCTTAGACCATGAGATCGTGTAACTCCCGGATACTGTAGGAGTGCTTTGGGTGTACCAAACGTCACAACATAACTGGGTGACTATAAAGGTGCACTACAGGTATCTCCGAAAGTGTCTGTTGGGTTGACACGGATCGAGACTGGGATTTGTCACTCCATATGACGGAGAGGTATCTCTGGGCCCACTCGGTAATGCATCGTCATAATGAGCTCAAAGTGACCAAGTGTTTGGTCACGGGATCATGCATTACGGTACGAGTAAAGTGACTTGCCGGTAACGAGACTGAACGAGGTATTGGGATACCGACGATCGAGTCTCGGGCTTGTAACGTACCGATTGACAAAGGGAATAGTATACGGGGTTGCTTGAATCCTCGACATCGTGGTTCATCCGATGACATCATCGAGGAGCATGTGGGAGCCAACATGGGTATCCAGATCCCACTATTGGTTATTGACCGGAGAGCCGTCTCGGTCATGTTTGCATGTCTCCCGAACCCGTAGGGTGTACACACTTAAGGTTCGGTGACGCTAGGGTTATTAGGAAGACTTGTATGTGATTACTGAATGTTGTTCGGAGTCCCGGATGAGATCCCAGACGTCACGAGGAGTTCCGGAAGGGTCCGTAGGTAAAGATTTATATATGGGAAGTTGTCATGCGGACACCGGAAAGTTTCGGTGACATATCGGTATTGTACCGGGGCCACCGGAAGGGTTCCGGGGGTCCACCGTGAGGAGCCACCCCTCTTGGTGGGCCACATGGGCCGCGTGGGGCAGGGCACCAGCCCATGGACGGCTGGGTGCCCCCCTCTTGGGCCCATGCGCCTAGGGTTTGGGGGGAACCCTAGAGGGGGCGCCCCCTTTGCTTGGGGGGCAAGTCCCCCCTCCCTGGCCGCCGCCCCCCCTCTAGATCCCATCCCCTATAAATAGAGGGGTGAGGGGAGGGCTGCAACACACAATCCAAGGCGCAGCCCCTCCCCTCCCCTACACCTCTCCTCCTCCGTCACGAGCTTGGCGAAGCCCTGTCGGAGTGCTGCTTCTCCACCAACACCACGCTGTCGTGCTGCCGTTGGAGCTGTCTTCCTCAACCTCTCCTTCCTCCTTGCTGGATCAAGACGAAGGAGACGTTGTCCGTTCCGTACGTGTGTTGAACGCGGAGGTGTTGTCCGTTCGGTACTTGGTCATCGGTGATCTGAATCACGTCGAGTACGACTCCATCATCACCGTTCCCTTGAACGCTTCCGCACGCGATCTACAAGTGGTATGTAGATGCAAACTCACTCCCTTGACTCGTTGCTTAGATAAACTCATAGATGGATCTTGGTGAAACCGTAGGAAAAAATTTAATTTTCTGCAACGTTCACCAACAGTGGTATCAGAGCTAGGTTTATGCGTAGTTCTCTATTGCACGAGTAGAACACAATTTTGTTGTGGGCGTAGATCTTGTCAACTTGCTTGCCGCTACTAGTCTTATCTTGCTTCAGCGGTATTGTGGGATGAAGCGGCCCGGACCAACCTTACACGTACGCTTACGTGAGACCGGTTCCACCGACTGACATGCACTAGTTGCATAAGGTGGCTGGCGGGTGTGTGTCTCTCCCACTTTAGTTGGAGCAGATTCGATGAAAAGGGTCCTTATGAAGGGTAAATAGAAGTTGACAAAATCACGTTGTGGTTATTCGTAGGTAAGAAAACGTTCTTGCTAGAACCCAATTGCAGCCACGTAAAAGATGCAACAACAATTAGAGGACGTCTAACTTGTTTTTGCAGCAATTGTCATGTGATGTGATATGGCCAGAAGTTGTGATGAATGATGAATGATATATTGTGATGTATGAGATCATGTTCTTGTAATAGGAATCACGACTTGCATGTCGATGAGTATGACAACCGGCAGGAGTCATAGGAGTTGCCTTTATTTTTTGTATGACCTGCGTGTCATTGAAGAACGCCATGTAAATTACTTTACTTTATTGCTAAACGTGTTAGCCATAGAAGTAGAAGTAGTCGTTGGCGTGACAACTTCATGAAGACACAATGATGGAGATCATGATGATGGAGATCATGGTGTCATGCCGGTGACGAAGATTATCATGGAGCCCCGAAGATGGAGATCGAAGGAGCTATATGATATTGGCCATATCATGTCACTACTATATAATTGCATGTGATGTTTATTATGTTTTATGCATCTTGTTTACTTAGAACGACGGTAGTAAATAAGATGATCCCTTACAACAATTTCAAGAAGTGTTCTCCCCTAACTGTGCACCATTGCTAAAGTTCGTCGTTTCGAAGCACCACGTGATGATCGGGTGTGATAGATCCTTACGTTCACATACAATGGGTGTAAGACAGATTTACACATGCAAAACACTTAGGGTTAACTTGACGAGCCTAGCATGTACAGACATGGCCTCAGAACACAGAGACCGAAAGGTCGAACACGAGCCGTATGGAAGATACGGTCAACATGGAGATGTTCACCGACGATGACTAGTCCGTCTCACGTGATTATCGGACACGGCCTAGTCGACTCGGATCATGTAACACTTAGATGACTAGAGGGATGTCTAATCTGAGTGGGAGTTCATTACAATAATTTGATTAGATGAACTTAATTATCATGAACTTAGTCTAAAAACCTTTGCAAATATGTCTTGTAGATCAAATGGCCGCCGCTCATGTCAACATGAACTTCAACGCGTTCCTAGAGAAAACCAAGCTGAAAGATGATGGCAGCAACTATACGGACTGGGTCCGAAACCTGAGGATCATCCTCATAGCTGCCAGGAAACAATATGTCCTAGAAGGACCGCTAGGTGACGCTCCCGTCCCAGAGAACCAATACATTATGAATGCTTGGCAGTCTCGTGCTGATGATTACTCCCTCGTTCAGTGCGGCATGCTTTACAGCTTAGAACCGGGGCTCCAAAAGCGATTTGAGCAACACGGAGCATATGAGATGTTGGAGGAGCTGAAACTAGTTTTCCAAGCTCATGCCCGGGTCGAGAGATATGAAGTCTCCGACAAGTTCTATAGTTGTAAGATGGAGGAAAATAGTTCTGTCAGTGAGCATATACTCAAAATGTTTGGGTTGCACAACCGCCTGTCCCAGATGGACATTAACCTCCCCGATGAGGCGGTCATTGACAGAATCCTTCAGTCGCTCCCACCAAGCTACAAGAGTTTTGTGATGAACTACAATATGCAGGGGATGGTGAAGACCATTCCTGAAGTATTTTCAATGCTGAAGTCAGCAGAGGTTGAAATCAAGAAAGAACATCAAGTGTTGATGGTCAATAAGACCACTAAGTTCAAGAAGGGCAAGGGTAAGAAGAACTTCAAGAAGGACGGCAAAGATGTTGCCATGCCCGGTAAGCCAGTTGCCGGGAAGAAGTCAAAGAATGGACCCAAGCCTGAAACTGAGTGCTTTTATTGCAAAGGGAAGGGTCACTGGAAGCGGAACTGCCCCAAATACTTAGCAGACAAGAAGGCCGGCAACACTAAAGGTATATTTGATATACATGTAATTGATGTGTACCTTACCAGTACTCATAGTAACTCCTGGGTATTTGATACCGGTGTCGTTGCTCACATTTGTAACTCACAGCAGGAGCTGCGGAATAAGCGGAGACTGGCGAAGGACGAGGTGACGATGCGCGTCGGGAATGGTTCCAAGGTCGATGTGATCGCCGTCGGCACGCTACCTCTACATTTACCTACGGGATTAGTTTTAAACCTCAATAATTGTTATTTAGTACCAAGTTTGAGCATGAACATTGTATCTGGATCTCGTTTAATACGAGATGGCTACTCATTTAAATCCGAGAATAATGGTTGTTCTATTTATATGAGAGATATGTTTTATGGTCATGCCCTGATGGTCAATGGTTTATTCTTAATGAATCTCGAACGTAATGTTACACATATTCATAGCGTGAATACCAAAAGATGTAAAGTTGATAACGATAGTCCCACATACTTGTGGCATTGCCGCCTTGGTCACATTGGTGTCAAGCGCATGAAGAAGCTCCATGCTGATGGACTTTTAGAGTCTCTCGATTATGAATCATTTGACACATGCAAACCATGCCTCATGGGCAAAATGACCAAGACCCCGTTCTCCGGAACAATGGAGCGAGCAACCAACTTGTTGGAAATCATACATACCGATGTGTGCGGTCCAATGAGCGTTGAGGCTCGCGGAGGATATCGTTATGTTCTCACTCTCACTGATGACTTGAGTAGATATGGGTATGTCTACTTGATGAAACACAAGTCTGAGACCTTTGAAAAGTTCAAAGAATTTCAGAATGAAGTAGAGAATCAACGTGACCGAAAGATAAAATTCTTACGATCGGATCGTGGAGGAGAATATTTAAGTCATGAATTTGGTACGCACTTAAGAAAATGTGGAATCGTTTCACAACTCACGCCGCCTGGAACACCTCAGCGTAATGGTGTGTCCGAACGTCGTAATCGCACATGGTGCGATCCATGATGTCTCTTACCGATTTACCGCTATCATTTTGGGGATACGCTCTAGAGACAGCTACATTCACTTTAAATAGGGCACCGTCTAAATCCGTTGAGACGACACCGTATGAATTAAGGTTTGGGTAGAAACCTAAGCCGTCGTTTCTAAAAGTTTGGGGATGCGATGCTTATGTCAAGAAACTTCAACCTGAAAAGCTCGAACCCAAGTCGGAAAAATGCGTCTTCATAGGATACCCTAAAGAAACCATTGGGTATACCTTCTACTTAAGATCCGAGGGCAAGATCTTTGTTGCCAAGAACGGATCCTTTCTGGAAAAAGAGTTTCTCTCGAAAGAAGTAAGTGGGAGGAAAGTAGAACTCGATGAAGTACTGCCTCTTGAACGGGATAGTAGTGCAGCTCAGGAAAATGTTCCTATGATGCCTACACCAACTGAAGAGGAAAATAATGATGATGATCAAGGTACTTCGGATCAAGTTGCTACTGAACTTCGTAGGTCCACAAGGACACGTTCCGCACCAGAGTGGTACGGCAACCCTGTCCTAGAAATTATGTTGTTGGACAACGGTGAACCTTCGAACTATGAAGAAGCAATGGCGGGCCCAGATTCCAACAAATGGCTAGAAGCCATGAAATCCGAGATAGAATCCATGTATGAAAACAAAGTATGGACTTTGACTGACTTGCCCGATGATCGGTGAGCGATAGAAAACAAATGGATCTTTAAGAAGAAGACGGACACGGATGGAAATGTCACCATCTATAAAGCTCGACTTGTCGCTAAGGGTTATCGGCAAGTTCAAGGGATTGACTACGATGAGACTTTCTCTCCCGTAGTGAAGCTTAAGTCCGTCCGAATCATGTGAGCAATTGCCGCATACTATGATTATGAGATATGGCAGATGGACGTCAAAACGACATTCCTTAACGGGCATCTTAAGGAAGAACTGTATATGATGCAGCCGGAGGGTTTTGTCTATCCTAAGAATGCTAACAAAGTATGCAAGCTCCAGCGATCCATTTATGGACTGGTGCAAGCATCTCGGAGTTGGAACATTCGCTTTGATGAGATGATCAAAGCGTTTGGGTTTGTGCAGACTTATGGAGAAGCCCGCGTTTACAAGAAAGTGAGTGGGAGCTCTGTAGCATTTCTCATATTATATGTAGATGACATACTTTTGATGGGAAATGATATAGAACTTTTGGACAGCATTAAGGCCTACTTGAATAAGTGTTTTTCAATGAAGGACCTTGGAGAAGCTGCTTATATATTAGGCATCAAGATCTATAGAGATAGATCGAGACGCCTCATAGGTCTTTCACAAAGCACATACCTTGATAAGATTTTGAAGAAGTTCAAAATGGATCAGTCCAAGAAGGGGTTCTTGCCTGTATTGCAAGGTGTGAGATTGAGCTCGGCTCAATGCCCGACCACGGCAAAAGATAAAGAAGAGATGAGTGTCATCCCCTATGCTTTAGCCATAGGATCTATTATGTATGCCATGCTATGTACCAGACCTGATGTAAACCTTGCCGTAAGTTTGGTAGGAAGGTACCAAAGTAATCCCGGCAAGGAACACTGGACAGCGGTCAAGAATATCCTAAAGTACCTGAAAAGGACGAAGGACATGTTTCTCGTTTATGGAGGTGACGAAGAGCTCGTCGTAAAGGGTTACGTGGACGCTAGCTTCGACACAGATCTGGATGACTCTAAGTCACAAACCGGATACGTGTATATGTTGAATGGTGGAGCAGTAAGCTGGTGCAGCTACAAGCAGAGCGTCGTGGCGGGATCTACATGTGAAGCGGAGTACATGGCAGCCTCTGAGGCAGCGCATGAAGCAATTTGGGTGAAGGAGTTCATCACCGACCTAGGAGTCATACCCAATGCGTCGGGGCCGATCAAACTCTTCTGTGACAACACTGGAGCTATTGCCCTTGCCAAGGAGCCCAGGTTTCACAAGAAGACCAGGCACATCAAGCGTCGTTTCAACTCCATCCGTGAAAATGTTCAAGATGGAGACATAGATATTTGCAAAGTACATACGGATCTGAATGTAGCAGATCCATTGACTAAACCTCTCTCGCGAGCAAAACATGATCAACACCAGAACTCTATGGGTGTTCGATTCATCACAATGTAACTAGATTATTGACTCTAGTGCAAGTGGGAGACTGTTGGAAATATGCCCTAGAGGCAATAATAAAAGCATTATTATTATATTTCCTTGTTCATGATAATTATCTTTTATTCATGCTATAATTGTATTATCTGGAAATCGTAATACACGTGTGAATACATAGACCACAATACGTCCCTAGTAAGCCTCTAGTTGACTAGCTCGTTGGTCAACATATAGTCATGGTTTCCTGACTATGGACATTAGATGTCGTTGACAACGGGATCACATCATTAGGAGAATGATGTGATGGACAAGACCCAATCCTAAGTATAGCACAAGATCATGTAGTTCATTTTGCTAGAGCTTTTCCAATGTCAAGTATCTCTTCCTTAGACCATGAGATCGTGTAACTCCCGGAACCGTAGGAGTGCTTTGGGTGTACCAAATGTCACAACGTAACTAGGTGACTACAAAGGTGCACTACAGGTATCTCCGAAAGTGTCTGTTGGGTTGACACGGATCGAGACTGGGATTTGTCACTCCGTATGACGGAGAGGTATCTCTGGGCCCACTCGGTAATGCATCATCATACTGAGCTCAAAGTGACCAAGTGTTTGGTCACGGGATCATGCATTACGGTACGAGTAAAGTGACTTGCCGGTAACGAGACTGAACGAGGTATTGGGATACCGACGATCGAGTCTCGGGCTTGTAACATACCGATTCACAAAGGGAATAGTATACGGGGTTGCTTGAATCCTCGACATCGTGGTTCATCCGATGACATCATCGAGGAGCATGTGGGAGCCAACATGGGTATCCAGATCCCGCTGTTGGTTATTGACCGGAGAGCCATCTTGGTCATGTCTGCGTGTCTCCCGAACCCGTAGGGTCTACACACTTAAGGTTCGGTGACGCTAGGGTTATTAGGAAGACTTGTATGTGATTACCGAATGTTGTTCGGAGTCCCAGATGAGATCCCGGACGTCACGAGGAGTTCCGGAAGGGTCCAGAGGTAAAGATTTATATATGGGAAGTTGTCATGCGGACACCGGAAAGTTTCGGTGACATATCGATATTGTACCGGGGCCACCGGAAGGGTTCCGGGGGTCCACCGGGAGGGGCCACCCCTCTTGGTGGGCCACATGGGCCGCGTGGGGCAGGGAACCAGCCCCTGGAGGGCTGGGCGCCCCCCCTTGGGCCCATGCGCCTAGGGTTTGGGGGGGAACCCTAGAGGGGGCGCCCCCTTTGCTTGGGGGCAAGTCCCCCCTCCCTGGCCGCCGCCCCCCCTCTAGATCCCATCTAGAGGGGCCGGCCCCCCTTGCCCCTTCCCCTATAAATAGAGGGGTGAGGGGAGGGCTGCAACACATAACCCAAGGCGCAGCCCCTCCCCTCCCCTACACCTCTCCTCCTCCGTCACGAGCTTGGCGAAGCCCTGCCGGAGTGCTGCTTCTCCACCAACACCACGCCGTCGTGCTGTCGTTGGAGCTGTCTTCCTCAACCCCTCCTTCCTCCTTGCTGGATCAAGACGAAGGAAACATCGTCCGTTCCGTACGTGTGTTGAATGCGGAGGTGCTGTCCGTTCGGCACTTGGTCATCGGTGATCTGAATCACGTTGAGTACGACTCCATCATCACCGTTCCCTTGAACGCTTCTGCACGCGATCTACAAGTGGTATGTAGATGCAATTCGTTGCTTAGATGAACTCATAGATGGATCTTGGTGAAACTGTAGGAATTTTTTTAATTTTCTGCAACGTTCCCCAACAGTAGTTTGAATAAGTAGTAGTTGAAGTTCATGTATGAAATTATGTTGAATTTGATGTTTGAACTATGTTGAATGGACTAGTAGTATGTCGTTTTACATCTTCATTTTGGACCATCTATTGGAGTTGCTCTTGTGGACCATCAATTTGGACCATCTGTTGGAGTTGAGCTTTTTTCGGAGCTCCAAAACGCACTTTTTGACGGTCCAAATTTTACATCTCCGGTTTTGGACCGCCAAATTTTGGACCATCTATTGGAGATGCTCTAAGCCTCTACTAGACTAGCTCGTTAATCAAATATGGTTAAGTTTCCTAACCATAGACATGTGTTGTCATTTGATGAACGATATCACATCATTAGGAGAATCATGTGATGGACAAGACCCATCCCTTAGCTTAGCATAATGATCGTTAAGTTTTATTGCTATTGCTTTCTTCATGACTTATACATGTTCCTTTGACTATAAGATTATGCAACTCCCGAATATCGGAGGAATACCTTGTATGCTATCAAAGGTCACAATGTAAATGGGTGATTATAAAGATGCTCTACAGTTATCTTCCAAGGTGTTTGTTGGGTTGGCATAGATCGAGATTAGGATTTGTCACTCCGAGTATCGAAGATGTATCTCTGGGCCCTCTTGGTAATGCACATCATTATAAGCCTTGCAAGCAATGTGACTAATGAGTTAGTTGCAGGATGATGCATTACAGAATGAGTAAAGAGACTTGCCGGTAACGAGATTGAACTAGGTATGATGATACCGACGGTCGAATCTCGGGCAAGTAACATAACGACGACAAAGGGAATAACGTATGTTGTCATTACGATACGATCGATAAAGATCTTTGTAGAATATGTAGGAACCAATATGAGCATCCAGGTTCCGCTATTGGTTATTGACCGGAGATATGTCTCGGTCATGTCTACATGGTTCTCGAACCCATAGGGTCCGCACGCTTAACGTTTGATGACGATTTGTATTATGAGTTATGTGTTTTGGTGACCAAAGTTTGTTATGAATCCCGGATGAGATCATAGACATGACAAGGAGGCTTGAAATGGTTGAGAGGTAAAGATTGATATATCGGAAGGTATTATTCGGACACCGGAAGGGTTCCGGAGTGTATCGGGTACATACCGGAGTGCCGGAGGGGTTACCGGAACCCCCCGGGGAAAGATATGGGCCATATGGGCCATAGGAGGGAGGCTAACCAGCCCACAAGGGGCTGGCACACCCCCCACAAAGGAGGAGGCAGAATTGGATTAGGGAAGGGGCGGCGCCCCCCTTTCCTTGTCCTACTCCCTCTCCTTTCCCCCTTCCCCCCTCTGGAAGAAGGAAAAAAAGGAGGGCCGAATCCTACTAGGACTGGAGTCCTAGTAGGACTACCCTCTCCTTGGCGCGCCCCTGGTGGCCGGCCTCCTCCTCTCCCTCCTTTATATATGTGGGTAGAGCACCCCTTGGAGACACACCAATTGTTCCAAGCCGTATGCGGCATCTCCCTCCACAGTTTACTCCTCCGATCATAGCATCGTAGTGCTTAGGCGATGCCCTGCGCGGATCACATCACCATCACCGTCACCATGCCGTCATGCTGATGGAACTCTCCCTCGACCCTCTACTGGATCAAGAGCTCGAGGGACATCATCGAGTTGAACGTGTGCTGAACTCGGAGGTGCCGTATGTTAGGTACTAGATCGGTTGAATTGTGAAGACGTTCGACTACATCAACCGTGTTAATCTAACGCTTCCGCTTTCGGTATACGAGGGTACGTGGACACACTCTCCCCCTCTCATTGTTATGCATCTCCTAGATATATCTTGTGTGAGCATAGGAATTTTTTTGAAATTACATGCTACGTTTCCCAACGGTGGCATCAGAGCCAGGTCTATGCGTAGATGTTATATGCACGAGTAGAACACAAAGAGTTGTGGGTGATAATAGTCATACTGCTTACCAGCATGTCATACTTTGGTTCATCGGTATTGTTGGACGAATTGGCCCAGACCGACATTACATGAACGCGTTCATGAGACTGGTTCTACCGCCGTGCTTTGCACACAAGTGGCTAGTGGGTGTTTGTTTCTCCAACTTTATAGTTGAATCGAGTTTGACTACGTCCGGTCCTTGTTGAAAGTTAAAACAACACACTTGACGAAAAATCGTTGTGGTTTTGATGCGTAGGTAAGAATGGTTCTTGCCAGAAGCCCGTAGCAGCCACGTAAAACTTGCAACAACAAAGTAGAGGACGTCTAACTTGTTTTTGCAGGGTTTGCTGTGATGTGATATGGTCAAGACGTGATGATATATAAATTGTTGTATGAGATGATCATGTTTTGTAACAGTTATCGGCAACTGGCAGGAGCCATATGGTTGTCGCTTTATTGTATGAAATGCAATCGCCATGTAATTACTTTAGTTTATCACTAAGCGGTAGCGATAGTCGTAGAAGCAATAGTTGGCGAGACGACAACGATGCTTCGATGGAGATCAAGGTGTCAAGCCGGTGACGATGGTGATCATGATGGTGCTTTGGAGATGGAGATCAAAGGCACAAGATGATGATCACTACAAAAAAATACACTTCCGTGATGATACGTGTTTGTCATAGTAGGTCGCATTTTTTGTCATGCATGTACATCCATGACAAATTTATGACAGAATCAAGATAGTCATACCTGTGCTGTCATAGAAGTGTTCGATGACATTACCAAAATTATCATCACGGAAGTGTCCACTTCCATGACGATAAATCATGCGTCACAGAACTGCTTTCGTCAAGGGTGATCGACACGTGACATCCATCGTAACGGAACACCGTTAAGCTATCGGGTTGGGTTTTGGATCCGATAACCCGTTAACAGCCCCGACCAATGGGGATTTTCCACATGTAAAATCATCATTGGCTGGAGGAAACACGTGTCGGCTCACCGTTGGGACAGATGTCATCCACTCATTGGACAGAAGGCGCCTATGATACGTCGACACGTGGCACGGCCCAACAAAGGCCCATTCCTGAGAAAAGGCTGGCCCGTTTGACTTGGTCAAAAGGTGGCGGGCCGGCCCATGGAAAGCCTGTTAACGGCCTGTTCACATATAGCCCATTTACAGCCTGCTAACCCAAGGCCCGTTACGCCCTATCCGAATTAGGCCCAGTAGCATCATCTGGGCCATCTAATATGATTCCAGCCCGTTTTCACTTCTGGCCCATGTATGGCTCATGACGTCTTTCGGCCCATATGAGGCCCTATGTAACTCTTGGCCTATTAACGACATGTGGTGAAACTGGCCCGCAATGAACAGTGTATCACTTTACACCCACTAACGATCCATGGTGAAACTGGCCCGTAATGAACAGTATATCACTTTATACCCATTAAGGGGCCGTTATTCAGTTGGGCCGTTTCCAGCAAATGTTATCTTTCGGCCTTCTCAGAGCCCATTTATTCTTGGGCTCATTTCCAGCATTCGTTTACTTACGACCCGTTACTGTCATTTTCTGCTTGTGGGCCAAATTTAGCCCGTGGTTACATCGGCCCGTTTGTGGTCCGTTAATACGTTGGGCTGTTTTTATAGCATCATCAAATACGGCCTATTAACGATGGCCCGTTATGGTCATACGACCTGTATAAGGCCCATTGATGATACAGCCCGTAGAAGGCACATTGTTTCTACGGCCCGTAGAAGGCCCACTATTTCTACGGCCTGTAGAAGGCCCATTGTTTCTACGGCCCGTAGAAGGCCCATTGTTTCTATGGCCCGTAGAAGGCCACCTGTTTCTACGGCCCGTAGAAGGCCCACTATTTTTACGGCCCGTAGGAGGCCCAGTGTCACTACAGTAAATATTAGCCAATGGTTATTGTGGCCTAGTTTTAAAAAGAACCGCACTGACTACAAAAAACAAATAAACAAGACAACAAGGAAATAAATAAGCAAGCAACTTATGCTAGGCTATCACGGCTATTACACATATTACATCCACTGGGCATCAAAGTTCGCCACCACTGCAAATACTGGGAACAAAGCAGCATATCATATACACTGGTTGTCAAAGTTGGCAACCAGCGCAAATAAACGCCGCAGCAAAACAAATCCAAAACTGAAACCACTTCAGAAGATCTCAAGAAACAATATCCTGGGTACCCATAATGCTGGCAAGATGCTTAGCAAGCTTATTAACTTTCTCTTGTTTGGCGCTTAAATCCTCCAGCGCTTGTTGTTGCACCAGAAAATATGCATCTAAATTCTGCAGGGACTTCCTCAGTCCTTCAGCTTCCTATCGCAGCACATCTGATCGATGTCTTTCAACTTGAAGTTGAGACTCAAGAAGACGAACTGATTCAGGCAACGAGTTCGAAGAGCTTGTGCCAGCAGTAGTGGCCAGTAACTCGAACACTACATCAAGACATGACTTTTGGGTTCCCTCACTGTCGTCAAGATAGTTTTTATCAGCTTTCTTGGAGACCAACATGGATGTCTCACTATCTTGAACCTTATCGGCATTACTTCCTTTACCATTGGATAACGCGGTACTGTTCTCCAATATTTTGTCCGCATTCTAAAAGAGAAACAAGTAGGCACATCACATGTTTACCATGTTGTATATGAAACTCATTTTGGTAAATGAGTTCAGTAGTAAAGTGGACAGGATAATAGCATGAAACAAACATATATCTATGTGCCATGGTCACTTTATGGTCTATATCATTCTAGTTTTTGTTGCCAAGTCAAGATAGAGACACAGTTCAAATAATATTTGTTCAAGACAAAGCAGAATAGACAGAATATAAGTGTGGGTAACTATAGAGCAATAACAACACTTATAATGTGCATGACATGAGAACATAACTGTTTATTCAATTGAAACTGAAATCAACATAGAGCAGGTTACAACAGCAAACCAGTTAAAGAAACAGGTTTAAAACATACCTGTTGCACCATTGGAGTTTCAATTCCATCCTTCAAATTTGAAAATAGTTGGTATGAGTAAATACAGTAATGCAAGAGCAAAGGAGTATGAACCATAGCTACAGAACCTGACCTGAGAACAAATCTTCTTATCCTTTAAGAATTGAGTTGGGATTCGGAGTGGTGGTCCTCGTGCTTTGGGCACTGCAGTTCCCTTACTAACCGCTCGTGTTTGGGTGCTATGTGGTTGAGACGGTGCTGTGTCAACTGGAACTGGGTTACTATCTGCCGGGGTTGGGGTTAAAAGGGGTGTAGCTGGTTCTCTGTCCAACTGGGTAGGGGTACAATCTGCTAGATTCTGAGTTATGTGTGGTGGATCTGGTCCTTGGGCAAGTACAACCGTGGTTCTATCTGCATCAACTGGTAGCACCATCTTTTCTGAAGACCGTGTTGTTACTTCCTTAGATACTGCCATCACGCTCTCCAATTCAAATGGCTGATAAACAAGAGAAGTAATGGAAAGTATAGACATTGTATGATAGACAGGTGCAATGGATAGTGGGGAATAAAAGAGGGCATGAAATAATTCATATTTATGTTGTCTAACCAAACAGGATAGCATGACACAATTTCACATATATGATGGCTAACTAAACAGGATAGCATGACACAATTTCACATTATGATGGCTAACTAAAAAAGATGGAAAGACATAGTTCAAAATATGAGACTATGTAAACAAGATGACATGACATAACTATATAATGTGTTTATTAAATAGGTTGGCATGCCATAATTCACATACATTCATGGATAGAATGCCATAATTCTAAATATGATGACTGTAAACACTAAACAGGATGAGATGATATAACTATATGATGTCTTTATTAAATGGGTTGCCATGCCATAATTCAGATAGATGATGTGTATGTACTATGTAAACATGATGGCATGATATAATTCAAATATATGATTTATATAGTAAGCAAGTAAGAAGATGGCAATCTATATATGATGTAAAAACTAAGCAATGCAAGACAACATGCATGACATGGGTAATATAACCCTGCCAAGTTTGAGCATAGACCTCAGGGGGGAAATAGGACTGGTCATCAGTCTCTGAATCCTCCTCTAAGGAGCTCTCTGTAGCCAGCAAGATGTCTGCTTCAGCAGGTAGCATTGTCTGCTCTGAATACCTTGTTTTCACTTCAGATACTTCCATCACCGCTTCAAATGGCTGATGCACAGGAAGAGTAGTTGAATATACAAAGGTTGTCTACAAATGGAACACGTAATACAAAAAAATGATAGCATGATATAATTCACATACATGATGATTGGCTAAACAGCATGGCACCGGCAGAGCTACGTGCAGGCAAAAGCATGCCGTGGCCCGCCCTGCCCAAAAGCCAAAAGGTAAATTACTATGCCCGGTGAGTGTGAGACGTCATGCGTCAGCAGCCTGAACGCGTATGAGAGGCTGACTTTTCCTCATGAATATGCAGGAGGGACTTGTTCCCGTTACAGCCTAGTCTGGTTTACAGTGAGCATAGATTAATATACCTAGTAGCATCCAAGTAGTATGGCTTAAGTTGTGATTTTTTTTGTGTTCTCTTTTACGTTGGCCCGCCCAACTATTTGGTTGTAGCTCCGCCACTGCAGCATGGCATTGCATAATTCACATATATAATGCCTTTGCAACAAGATAGCATTGTATAATTCACATATATAATGTCTTGCAACAAGATGGCAATGCATAATTCACATATATTTTACACTGAACAGGTGGCATTCACACAAAGCATGTCTAAACTAACCAAATGGCATAGCAATGCGAGACACCATACGCACGATATGAGCAACATAACTCTGACAAGTTAGAGCATACACCTCGGGGGGGGGGGGCGGATAGGACTGGTCATCTGTCTCTAAATCCTCCTCTGAGGAGCTATCCGTAACTAGCGAGATATGCGCTTCGTCAGATAGCATAGTCTGTTCAGAAGACCTTGTTTTCACTCCAGAATTTGCCATCACCGTGTCAAATGGCTGATGCACATGAAGAGCAGTTGAATGTACTAACATTGTTGACGAATGTAATATGTATCGGAAAAAAAGATGGCCTGATATAATTTACATATAAGATGACTGGCTAAGTAGGATGGCATTGCAAAATTCACATATATGATGCCTGGCAAAACAAGGTGGCGTTGCATAATTCACATAAATGATGAATAAACTAAACAGATGGCATTCGCACAAAGGATGTCTAAACTAAGCAGATGACATGTTTGATGTATAAAGTAAGCAATGCAAGACACCATATGCATGATATAACCAACATCAGCATGCCAAGTTAGAGCGAAGACCTCAGGGGGTAAATAGGAGTTATCTTCTCCTTCTGAATCCCCCTCAGAACAGATATCTTCCTCTCGATTACAATCCGAAATGCGTGGATGGGGGGCTGCCTTTGCGCCTACCATGGAGCAACGTCTGCATGAAATTATATTGCCACGCAAGGCTCGTCTCTTTTGCTCTACATGTTCAGTTCCATTGTTTACAATAACTGTCATGCATAGGAATAAAACATAGTGAGATTATGTAAGGAGTGCATGCAGAAATCCAGAGTGATGATAGCAACCTGTGGATAGACCCCAAAACAAATAATAGCAGGCAGATAATGGCTTCAGTTAATAAATACAGATAATGGCTTCTTTACTGTTTGTTTCCCACCCAACATGAAACTCATAGTAGACACTGGAGATTAACCAGATAGTAGATAGATACTATTGATAGCAGCCCCGATATGTACCCCACAACCATTTAAAAACTCAAGTTTGACCATTAGTTTGGAGCTGACTCAGAGTCTAATCGGTGAACATGACGATAAGGTAGCATGTAATATTAAGCGGTGCATAATGTAGGCAGACATGAAAGAGTGCGACCTCTCTTGCGGACCCGCGTAGTCCTCGAGGTCATCTGCTCGGTTGATGATGGTAATGCAGTTTTCATGGCTGCCAGCGGCGGGGAAGAAGATCTGAGGCGGCGAAAGACAGTCTGGAGGCAGGATCCCTGCTCTGCTAGACCCTTCTGTCGTTGGAGCAGCTGAGCTGGGGTGGACGACGGTGCAGCAGGACCGGGACAAACCACGCAAGGTTTTCTTTGACAACTATCTGTAAGAGAAGTAATTTTGTAAGGGCTTGTTTGAATTGGAGGATTCCAACAATGCAGGATAGGAAATAGACAGGAATAGGATAGGAATGCACGTGCCAAACAGAGAATTTAAAAACACATGATTTCTGCCAATCTGGGTGTCTGATTCACAACAATTGGAAGATCACAGGATGCAAAGAAGCATGGTGAGATTAAGTCAAACCACAAGAAAATGTACGGTTATAATGCTATGATGCTACTATCTCTTAGTCTTGTGCTTCACGAATAGGAATTTGAAAAGGAGGAGAAGTGAAAATTAAAATTCTATGTTTTTTCTTTCAAGGAGACACTAAAGGAACAAATCCGTGTGCTCAGTGGACAATATATATAACATGTAGAGTAAAAAAGAGATGCAACAAGTGTACAACCTCTTTGGCGAAGCCATGTCGATCTCAGCGTGATTGGGTTGGCCGGTGAGGATGCTCCGGCTGACTTTGTTGTCGGAGGAGGGGAAGAAGATCTTAGGCGTCTAGAGATGGAGCCCGAGGTACTGCTCCGCTGTGATGGAGGGTTTCGTCGTTGGAGCAGCTCCGGTGAGTTGTACGACGCCGAGGCTGAAGCAGGACAAGAGAGACAACGAACAACATTAACTTGAGTGGAATTCTAATAGCATCTCCAATACATGACATAAAATACATAACCAAAAAGTGCTAGATGTAAAATACATCAGCCTCTCATCTCTGAACTTAACTATCAAAACTGAACTTAACTGTCGAAACTGAACCTAACTATCGAAACTAAATTTTGCTGTCGAAACTGAATTTTGCAGTCGAAACTGAACGCACTAGCAAGGTGAGGCTACACGTCGGTCGACTGACTTTTTCATCTCTGGTCAGTCGATTTTGCAGCCATTGGATATGAAATCAAGGGCATGCGGTTCATCTTCAACCTCCACCCCCCTGAGCCACCAGCCACCACTGGCCAAACAGCAGCCCCCCGCCGCCCGCGGCCGGCGGTGCGCGGCCTCGCGCGCCCCAAAAACACTCCCCAGTCCCCACCGCCGGTCCGCCGCCACCCCGGCCATCCCTCTAGGCCCCCTGTGCCGAGCTTTTTCTCCGGTGATCCCCACGCCACCGCCCCCCCAATGCCCTGCCACCGCCGGCGACCACCGCCCCCATCCTGAACCCAAAGATAGATAGTGGGGTACCTCTCCGGCGAGACCCCCTCCCCGCTGTGGCTAGTTCTTCCTTCACCTAGGCGAGCCCACCCCTTGGAAATCGACTGACCCAAAAGTCGATTCAGTCGACTGAAGTGTAGCCAAATCGGAGCAGCATCGCAAGCAAGAGCAAGAGTGAGAGCAGCAACGCGAGCAAGAGCAATAGCAAGAGTAGACCAGGCAGGGGACCGAGAGCAAGAGCAGAGCAGCAGCGCGAGCGAGAGCTAAAGCAGCAGCAGCTCCTACTGATGTGGACGTCGCCGCCGAGGGAGCGACACCGTGGAGGAAGTGGCCAGCGACGCCGCCGTGGATGGAGCCGCGCCGTGTCAGCTCGGGACCGAGCGCCGGCAGCACCGTGAGATCGAATCTAGAAGAAAATGCGGCGATTAGTGTACAACCTCTTCGGTAGCGCTGATTAGGCCGCAGCTTCATCCGAGGAAACGGTGATGATGATGCTCTTCTGGTGGTGCAGGTGAAGATGGCGGTGTGGGAATGGAGGTGGCGCGAAAGACGAGGGGAACATCGGGGCAGCTCCTTGGAGGTGGAGGACGGGGTGGCTGAACCGGCGGGATGATGAGATCAACGATGGATCCTCATCCGGTATGGCGGATGAGGGACGTCGAGGTTGTTGGGGAACGTAGCAGAAATTCAAAATTTTCCTACGTGTCACCAAGATCTATCCATGGAGAAACCAGCAACGAGGGGAAGGAGAGTGCATCTACATACCCTTGTAGATCGCTGAGCGGAAGCGTTCAAGAGAACGGGGTTGAAGGAGTCGTACTCGTCGTGATCCAAATCACCGGAGATCCTAGTGCCGAACGAACGGCACCTCCGCGTTCAACACACGTACAGCCCGGTGACGTCTCCCATGCCTTGATCCAGCAAGGTGAGAGGGAGAGGTTGAGGAAGACTCCATCCAGCAGCAGCACAACGACGTGGTGGTGATGGAGGAGCGTGGTAGTTCAGCAGGGCTTCGCCAAGCACCGCGAGATATGAGGAGAAAGAGAGGTAGGGCTGCGCCAACAGGAGAAGGAACTCACGTGTTGGGCTGCTCCTAAGCCTCCACTATATATAGGGGGAGAGGGGGCTGCGCCCCCACCTAGGTTTCCACCCCTAGGGGCGGCGGCCAGACCTAGATCCCATCTAGGGGGGCGGCCAAGGGGTGGAGAGGGGGAAACTTGCCCCCCAAGCAAGGTGGGGCGCCCCCTCCCCAAACCCTAGGCGCCTTGGGCCCTTGTGGGGTGGCGCACCAGCCCACCTGGGGCTGGTCCCCTCCCACACTTGGCCCATGCAGCCCTCCGGGGCTCGTGGCCCCACTTGGTGGACCCCCGGGACCCTCCCGGTGGTCCCGATACTTTACCGATGAAACCCGAAACTTTTCCGGTGACCAAAACAGGACTTCCCATATATAAATCTTTACCTCCGGACCATTCCGGAACTCCTCGTGATGTCCGGGATCTCATCCGGGACTCCAAACAACATTCGGTAACCACATACAAACTTCCTTTATAACCCTAGCGTCATCGAACCTTAAGTGTGTAGACCCTATGGGTTCGGGAACCATGCAGACATGACCGAGACGTTCTCCGGTCAATAACCAACAGCGGGATCTGAATACCCATGTTGGCTCCCACATGTTCCACGATGATCTCATCGGATGAACCACGATGTCAAGGACTCAATCGATCCCGTATACAATTCCCTTTGTCTAGCGGTATTGTACTTGCCCGAGATTCGATCATCGGTATCCCGATACCTTGTTCAATCTCGTTACCGGCAAGTCTCTTTACTCATTCCGTAACACATCATCCCGTGATCAACCCCTTGGTCACATTGTGCACATTATGATGATGTCCTACCGAGTGGGCCCAGAGATACCTCTCCATCAACCAGAGTGACAAATCCCAGTCTCGATTCGTGCCAACCCAACAGACACTTTCGGAGATACCTGTAGTGCACCTTTATAGCCATCCAGTTACGTTTTGACGTTTGGTACACCCAAAGCATTCCTACGGCATCCGGGAGTTGCACAATCTCATGGTCTAAGGAAAAGATACTTGACATTAGAAAAGCTTTAGCATACGAACTATGATCTTTGTGTTAGGCTTAGGATTGGGTCTTGTCCATCACATCATTCTCCTAATGATGTGATCCCGTTGTCAAGGACATCTAATGTCCATAGTCAGGAAACCATGACTATCAGTTGACCAACGAGCTAGTAAATAGAGGCTTGCTAGGGACATGGTGATGTCTGTGTATCCACACATGTATCTGAGTTTCCTATCAATACAGTTATAGCATGGATAATAAACGATTATCATGAACAAGGAAATATAGTAATAACTAATTTATTATTGCCTGTAGGGCATATTTCCAACAGTCTCCCACTTGCACTAGAGTCAATAATCTAGTTCACATCGCCATGTGATTAACACTCACAGGTCACATCGCCATGTGACCAACATCCAAAGAGTTTACTAGTGTCATTAAAATAGTTCACATTATCATGTGATTAAGACTCAATGAGTTCTGGGGTTTGATCATGTTTTGCTTGTGAGAGAGGTTTTAGTCAACGGGTCTGTAACATTCAGATCCGTATGTACTTCACAATTCTCTATGTCATATTGTAAATGCTGCTTCCACGCTCCACTTGGAGCTACTCCAAATGGTTGTTCCACTATACGTATCCGGTTTGCTACTCAAAGTCACTCGGATAGGTGTTAAAGCTTGCATCGACGTAACCCTATACGCCGAACTCTTTATCACCTCCATAATCGAGAAGCATATCCTTATTCCTCTAAGGATAATTTTGACCGCTATCTGGTGATCCACTCCTTGATCACATTTGTACCCTCTTGCCAGATATGTAGCAAGGCACACATCAGGTGCGGTACACAACATAGCATACTGTGCAGCCTACGTCTAAAGCATAGGGGACGACCTTCGTCCTTTCTCTCTATTCTGCCGTGGTCGAGCTTTAAGTCTTAACTTCGTACCTCACATCTCAGGCAAGAACTCCTTCTTTGACTGATCCATCTTGAACACCTTCAAGATCACGTCAAGGTATGTGCTCATTTGAAAGTACCATTTAGCATTTTTTGATCTATCCTCATAGATCTTGATGGTCAATGTTCAAGTAGCTTAATCCAGGTTTTCTATTGAAAAACACCTTTCAAATAACCCTATATGCTTTCCAGAAATTCTACATCATTTCTGATCAACAATACGTCAACAACATATACTCATCAGAAATTCTATAGTGCTCCCACTCACTTCTTTGGAAATACAAGTTTCTCATGAACTTTGTATAAACCCAAAATCTTTGATCATCTCATCAAAGCGCACATTCCAACTCCGAGATGCTTACTCCAGTCCTTAGAAGGATCGCTGGAGCCAGCATACCTTTTAGCATCCTTAGGATCGACAAAACTTTTCTGATTGTATCACATACAACCTTTCCTTACAAAAATTGGTAAGGAAACTCGTCTTGACATCCATCTGCCAGATTTCATAAATGCAGCTAATGCTAACATGATTCCGACGGACTTAAGCATCGCTACAGATGAGAAAAATCTCATCGTAGTCAACTCCTTGAACTTGTGAAAAACTCTTCGCCACAAGTCGAGCTTCATAGACGGTAACATTACTGTCCACGTCCGTCTTCTTCTTAAAGATCCATTTATCTCAATGGCTTGCCGATCATCGGGCAAGTCCACCAAAGTCCATGCTTTGTTTTGATACATGGATCCTATCTCGGATTTCATGGCTTCTAACCATTTGTCAGAATTTGGGCCCACCATCTCTTCTCCATAGCACGTAGGTTCATTGTTGTCTAGCAACGTGACCTTCAAGACAGGATTACTGTACCACTCTGAAGCAGTACGCATCCTTGTCACCCTACGAGGTACGGTAGTGACTTGATCCGAAGTTTCATGATCACTATCATAAGCTTCCACTTCAACTGGTGTAGGTGCCACAGGAACAACTTCCTGTGCCCTGCTACACACTTGTTGAAGTGACGGTTCAATAACCTCATCTAGTCTCCACCATCCTCCCACTCAATTCTTTCAAGAGAAACCTTTCCTCGAAAAAGGACCCGATTCAAGAAACAATCCCTATTGCTTTCGGATCTGAATTAGGAGGTATACCCAACTGTTTTGGGTGTCCTATGAAGATGCATTTTATCCGCTTTGGTTTCGAGCTTATCAACCTGAAACTTTTTTCACATAAGCGTCGCAGCCCCAAACTTTTAAGAAACGACAACTTAGGTTTCTCCAAACGGTGTCGTCTCAACGGAATTACGTGGTACCCTATTAAAGTGAGTGCGGTTGTCTCTAATGCCTAACCCATGAACGATAGTGGTAATTGGATAAGAGACATCATGGTACACACTATATCCAATAGGGTGCAAATATGATGTTCGGACACACCATCACATTATGGTGTTCCAGGCGGTATTAATTGTGAAACAATTTCCACAATGTCTTAATTGTGTGCCAAAGCTCGTAACTCAGATACTCATCTCTTGATCATATCATAGACATTTTATCCTCTTGTCACAACGATCTTCAACTTCACTCTAAAATTACTTGAACCATTCAATAATTCGGACTTATGTTTCATCAAGTAAATATACTCAACATCTACTCGAATCATCTGTGAAGTAAGAACATAACGACATTCGCTGCATGCCTCAGTACTCATTGGACCGCACACACATCAAATGTGTTACTTCCAACAAGTTGCTATCTTGTTCCATATTACTGAAACCGAGGCTTTTCAGTCATCTTGCCCATGTGTTATGATTTGCATATCTCAAGTGATTCAAAATCAAGAGAGTCCAAATGATCCATCTGCATGGAGTTTCTTTATGCGTATACACCAATAGACATGGTTCGCATGTCTCAAACTTTTCAAAAACGAGTGAGTCCAAAGATCCATCGACATGGACCTTCTTCATGCGTTTTACCCCAATATGACTTACGTGGCAGTGCCACAAGTAAGTGGTACTATCATTACTATCTTATATCTTCTGGCATGAAAATGTGTATCAATACAATCGAGATTCAATAAACCATTCCTTTAGGTGCAAGACCATTGAAGGTATTATTCAAAAAAATAGAGTAACCATTATTCTCCTTAAATGAATAACCGTATTGCGATAGGCACAATCCAATCATGTCTATGCTTAACGCAAACACCAAATGCCAATTATTCAGGTTTAATACTAATCTTGATGGTAGAGGGAGCGTGCGATGTTTGATCACAACAAAGTTGGAAACACTTCCAGCACATATCGTTGGCTCACCTTTAGCTAGTCTCCGTTTATTCCGTAGCTCTTTTATTTCGAGTTACTAACACTTAGCAACCGAACCGGTATCTTAATACCCTGGTGCTACTAGGAGTACTAGTAAAGTACACATTAACATAATGTATATCCAATATACTTCTATCGACCTTGCTAGCCTTCTTATCTACCAAGTATCTAGGGTAATCCTGCTCCATTGGCTGTTCCCCTTATTACAGAAGCACTTAGTCTTGGGTTTGGGTTTAACCTTGGGTTTCTTCACTGGAGCAGCAGCTGATTTGCCTTCTCATGAAGTATCCCTTCTTGCCCTTGCCCTTCTTTAAACTAGTGGTTTCACCAACCATCAACAAATGGTGCTCCTTCTTGATTTCTACTTTCGCGGTGTCAAACATCACGAATACTTCAAGGATCATCATATCTATCCCTGATATGTTATAGTTCATCACGAAGCTCTAGCAGCTTGGTGGCAATGACTTTGGAGAAACATCACTATCTAATCTGGAAGATCAACTCCCACTCGATTCAAGTGATTGTTGTACTTAGACAATCTGAGCACGAGCTCAACGATTGAGCTTTTCTCCCTTAGTTTGCAGGCTAAGAAAATCATCGGAGGTCTTGTACCTCTGACGTGGGCACGAGCCTGAAATCCCAATTTCAGCCCTCGAAAACATCTCATATGTTCTGCGACGTTTCGAAAACGTCTTTGGTGCCTCAACTCTAAACCGTTTAACTGAACTATCACGTAGTTATCAAAACGTGTATGTCTGATGTTCGCAACATCCACAAACGACGTTTGGGGTTTAGCACACTGAGCGGTGCATTAAGGACATAAGCTTTCTACTGATCGCATAATCGCTACTATCAACTTTCAACTATATTTTCTCTAGGAACATATCTAAACAGTGGAAGTAAAGCGCGAGCTTACGACATAATTTGCAAAGATCTTTTGACTATGTTCAGGATAATTAAGTTCATCTTATGAACTCCCACTCAGATAGACATCCCTCTAGTCATCTAAGTGATTACATGATCCGAGTCAACTAGGCCGTGTCCGATCATCACGTGAGACGGACTAGTCATCATCGGTGAACATCTTCATGTTGATCGTATCTACTATACGACTCATGCTCGACCTTTCGGTCTCTTGTGTTCCGAGGCCATGTCTGTACATGCTAGGCTCGTCAAGTTAACCTAAGTGTTCTGCATGTGTAAATCTGGCTTACACCCGTTGTATGTGAACGTAAGAATCTATCACACCCGATCATCA
Source organism: Triticum aestivum (assembly GCF_018294505.1). Taxonomy (NCBI): domain Eukaryota; kingdom Viridiplantae; phylum Streptophyta; class Magnoliopsida; order Poales; family Poaceae; genus Triticum; species Triticum aestivum. Next base: position 218,708,983 of record NC_057801.1, on the reverse strand, counting down.
CGTGGTGCTTCGAAACGACGAACTTTCGCAACGGTGCACAGTTAGGGGGAACACCTTCTTGAAATTTTAATGAGGGATCATCTTATTTACTACCGTCGTTCTAAGCAAATAAGATGCATAAACATGATAAACATCACATGCAATCAAATAGTGACATGATATGGCCAATATCATTTTGCTCCTTTTGATCTCCATCTTCGGGGCTCCATGATCATCATCGTCACCGGCATGACACCATGATCTCCATCATCATGATCTCCATCATCGTGTCTTCATGAAGTTGTCTCGCCAACTATTACTTCTACTACTATGGCTATCAGTTAGCAATAAAGTAAAGTCATTACATGGCGTTGTTTAATGACACGCAGGTCATACAATAAATTAAGACAACTCCTATGGCTCCTGCCGGTTGTCATACTCATCGACATGCAAGTCGTGATTCCTATTACAAGAACATGATCAATCTCATACATCACATATCATTCATCACATTCTTCTTGGCCATATCACATCACATAGCATACCCTGCAAAAACAAGTTAGACGTCCTCTAATTGTTGTTTGCATGTTTTACGTGGCTGCTATGGGTTTCTAGCAAGAACATTTCTTACCTACGCAAAACCACAACGTGATATGCCAATTGCTATTTACCCTTCATAAGGACCCTTTTCATCGAATCCGTTCCGACTAAAGTGGGAGAGACTGGCACCCGCTAGCCACCTTATGCACCAAGTGCATGTCAGTCGGTGGAACCTGTCTCATGTAAGTGTACGTGTAAGGTCGGTCTGGGCCGCTTCATCCCACAATACCGTCGAAACAAGATTGGACTAGTAACGGTAAGCATATTGAACAAAATCAACGCCCACAACTACTTTGTGTTCTACTCGTGCAAAGAATCTATGCAATAGACCTAGCTCATGATGCCACTGTTGGGGAACGTAGCAGAAATTCAAAATTTTCCTACATGTCACCAAGATCTATCCATGGAGAAACCAGCAACGAGGGGAAGGAGAGTGCATCTGCATACCCTTGTAGACCGCTGAGCGGAAGCGTTCAAGAGAACGGGGTTGAAGGAGTCGTGCTCGTCGTGATCCAAATCACCGGAGATCCTAGTGCCGAACAAACGGCACCTCCGCGTTCAACACACGTACAGCCTGGTGACGTCTCGCATGCCTTGATCCAGCAAGGTGAGAGGGAGAAGTTGAGGAAGACTCCATCCAGCAGTAGCACAACGGCGTGGTGGTGATGGAGGAGCGTGGTAGTTCAGCAGGGCTTCGCCAAGCACCGCGAGATATGAGGAGAAAGAGAGGTAGGGCTGCGCCAACAGGAGAAGGAACTCATGTGTTGGGCTGCTCCTAAGCCTCCACTATATATAGGGGGAGAGGGGGCTGCGCCCCCACCTAGGTTTCCACCCCTAGGGGCGGCGTCCAGCCCTAGATCCCATCAAGGGGGGCGGCCAAGGGGTGGAGAGGGGGAAACTTGCCCCCCAAGCAAGGTGGGGCACCCCCTCCCCAAACCCTAGGCGCCTTGGGCCCTTGTGGGGGGGGGCGCACCAGCCCACCTGGGGCTGGTCCCCTCCCACACTTGGCCCATGCAGCCCTCCGGGGCTCGTGGCCCCACTTGGTGGACCCCCGGGACCCTCCCGGTGGTCCCGGTACTTTACCGATAAAACCCAAAACTTTTCCGGTGACCAAAACAGGACTTCCCATATATAAATCTTTACCTCCGGACCATTCCGGAACTCCTCGTGATGTCGGGGATCTCATCCGGGACTCCGAACAACATTCGGTAACCACATACAAACTTCCTTTATAACCCTAGCATCATCGAACCTTAAGTGTGTAGACCCTACGGGTTCGGGAACCATGCAGACATGACCGAGACGTTCTCCGGTCAATAACCAACAGCGGGATCTGGATACCCATGTTGGCTCCCACATGTTCCATGATGATCTCATCGGATGAACCACAATGTGAAGGACTCAATCGATCCCGTATACAATTCCCTTTGTCTAGCGGTATTGTACTTGCCCGAGATTCGATCGTCGGTATCCCGATACCTTGTTCAATCTTGTTACCGGCAAGTCTCTTTACTCGTTCTGTAACACATCATCCCATGATCAACCCCTTGGTCACATTGTGCACATTATGATGATGTCCTACCGAGTGGGCCCAGAGATACCTCTCCGTCAACCGGAGTGACAAATCCCAGTCTCGATTCGTGCCAACCCAACAGACACTTTCGGAGATACCTGTAGTGCACCTTTATAGCCACCCAGTTACGTTGTGACGTTTGGTACACCCAAAGCATTCCTACGGTATCCGGGAGTTGCACAATCTCATGGTCTAAGGAAAAGATACTTGACATTAGAAAAGCTTTAGCATACGAACTATGATCTTTGTGCTAGGCTTAGGATTGGGTCTTGTCCATCACATCATTCTCCTAATGATGTGATCCCGTTGTCAACGACATCTAATGTCCATAGTCAGGAAACCATGACTATCAGTTGACCAACGAGCTAGTCAATAGAGGCTTGCTAGGGACATTATGTTGTCTATGTATCCACACATGTATCTGAGTTTCCTATCAATACATTTATAGCATGGATAATAAACGATTATCATGAACAAGGAAATATAATAATAACTAATTTATTATTGCCTCTAGGGCATATTTCCAACAGAGGTGTTGCTGTGGACGACGTCGTCGGGGAAGAAGCTCCGGCTGGGTGGCGGATGGAGCAGGGTGTGGGGTTTTGTCGTGGGTTTTCGCGGCTTCGGTGTACGAATGGGTGGGTGGATGGGATGGCAGTGGGGAACCATGGCTTAGAGACGCGCTTGTCCGAAATGTGGGGTAAGTTATGAATGTACCCCCCACCGGTTTGAGGCGGTTCTTTCGGTTCAGGGGTACCACGGGCATTTCGCGTGTCGGGATTTCACAGGAGGTGGGAGTTTTCGCGCGCGTTGTAATTTCGGAATAGCAAGGCGCTGGTTGAGATGGAGGGAGTTGTCGGAGCACAACGAGACAAAGATATATCTTAAATATTTCGGGCTAACAACGCGCGGGTTGAAATTTCCGGACAAGCCTAATGTGTACTGTACCAAATCAATGCGCACTACAAATGTCATTCAAAACTTTGAATTCATGTTATGTTCAATTAAAATATTTTGCTACGTGTATAATGCATACAACCTACTACTCAAATGAATGTTTTAGTGCATTCCAAACGTATATACTACCGCTTCAATATGAACTAAATTTGAATAAGATCTACAGTAGTGATTGTTGTGAAGTCAAAGCATTTGAATTTGTTTCTCTATTTTAATAAAATCTACTATCATCATTATTGTCAAGTTAAACCATCATTTGTGTATTATCTTCACAGCACACCACATGATCAGTATCGAGTTACATATGAACTATGTGTACTATATGAACTCGAACTAGATTTTTTGAATCCACTTTATTTTGATTTCAAATCACATTACATTTCTAGCTCTAGCTAGATCTTCATAATCTAAACCATGTCTCATATGTATAATGTGTTTATCACGTTATGTATGGTGCCCCGCCCCATACGCCTACAAGTATTTAGATGTGAGTTGCAAACACCACACGTTACCACAAATTCAAATAAAATGTGAGAATGTTTGATATATAGTATTGTTTAGATTGCTCGATATTTAGTTGTAAGCTGTAAACGCCGCGCATTATCACAAATTCAAATAAAATGTGAGATTGTTTGATGTATAGTATGGTTTAGATTGTTCGGCATTTAGCTGTGAGTTGCAAACGCCATGCATTATCACATTATGGTATAACATGTGCACAACACGTGTATCACCGCTATATTCATGCATGCAATGTTTAAAACACTATGATCTCCTATTCAAATATATGAATCCGCTTTCATATCAAATTATGATCTTTGTTAGTCGCTTACACCCACACATTCCTCTAACCTTTGTAGTTACCACTAACTTTCTCTCGTGCATGCACACGCCCTCCTCGCCCTCCCCCTCCCTCGGCATTCTATCCACCGGGCACATTCATTTTTTCCTTTAGGTCTTTCTCCCAGAGTCTCCACAACTCCTTTTCGACACACACCGATCGATAAACCTCTCCAGCGATGCCTGCCTACAGCATACACACACACCTTCAATCTCCTCCTTTATGTGTCCTTGCCTCGTGTCTCTCATATGGTCAAACACACGTGTAAACTCTCACCCCTCTTTTAATCGATCTCACAACCGCACACTCCTCCCCCTATCCAGCTAGTAGTTGGGCCTCTCGCACCACCTCCTAGCTCCATTCTCTTTGTCTATCCGTCTCGCTGGGCCTTATTTGCCTCTAACAAATGGACGTACATCGACCGATCTCTCGCTATACATATAGCCAGCTAGGTCCTTATAACTCGTTTTTACCCACACATCGATCGATCTACCTCATTAGTTGTGTCTCTCCCTTCCTCTGACAAACAACAATTGATCTGCCGTCTAGTTAGGTTTGCTTACCAAACACATGGTTCCCCTTCATCATCCATGGATGCGTCCCGACAGATCTATCACACACAGGCACACATAGAAACACATCCCCACTCTTATTGATAACATTGCAGTTCCACCCTCAGTTTGTCTAGTAGGCCTCTCCCAACATCTCCGAGAAGCAACTCCATCACCCATCCAGCACTCTACCCCTCTCCCTCCCTCTCCCTCCCTCCCTCTCTCCTCTCTCTCTCTCTCTGTCCCATCATATTTCCCGTCCTTCAGTTATGTATGGATGTCGACCGATCTCCCTCATGACATAGCTGGGTCTCTCCTTCTCAACACATATACGAGTCGTTCTACCTCTATAGTTAGGCCTCTACCTACCCCTCCCCCCACCCCCTACCCCCCATACACACCGATACATCAAGCACTCTAGTCATGTCTCCCTGCCACACACAAACTTGACATGTGCCCTCTAACGTTCTGGTAGGCCAGTCGCCCTATATCTTTGACTTGCACACACACACGCAATTTCGATGGCTCTCTTCATCGATCTC